>NW_026057581.1:19671972-19731934 GCF_023721935.1 Panthera uncia
AGGGGGGCTTAATTCTGTTGATTGATACTTCTGATAGCCACTTTGGCTGACAAGGTTCAGGTTGTTTCAAATGTATTTCATGAGTAAATTATTCCCAGGTCCCAGGGAAGAAAGATGTTTACCACCATGTAATACTTTCTCTTGTACTCTGTTTATAAACCTAACCTACCCCACTAGGTATCCAAGTACTTCAAAACACGTATCTTCTTGGGGCGCCTGGGTGGCGCAGTCGGTTGGGCGTCCGACTTCAGCCAGGTCACGATCTCACGGTCCGTGAGTTCGAGCCCCGCGTCAGGCTCTGGGCTGATGGCTCGGAGCCTGGAGCCTGTTTCCGATTCTGTGTCTCCCTCTCTCTCTGCCCCTCCCCCGTTCATGCTCTGTCTCTCTCTGTCCCAAAAATAAATAAAAAACGTTGAAAAAAAATTTTTAAAAACATGTATCTTCTTGTAGGTTCTTTAACAAATGAGTCATGTAATGCAGCAGCGAACATGCCGTGGACATGGAAATCTGCAGAATTCTCCCAACATCCTGATTTAGAGAATCCACATTGCTAAGCAATTATAGTACTTTCTTCCAGTAAACCGTCCTTATGCTCAGAGCTATGATGATCAGATTTTTTTAACCACATTTTAGCCTCTCATTATGAAATTCTCTTTCTTACTGCTAAATGGATTTAGATAGAATTTCTGGACTGGCAGGTGGCATGGTTTGGGCATGGGCAGGGACTTGGATTCTACTTACCTGGAAAAGTTTTCCCCCTCTAACTGCCCATGTGGAGTCCAGGACCGGACCTACAGGCAGTTAGGACTTGTAGTCGGAAAGCCCAGGGCTATGGTTGGAGGGGCTTGGGGCAAAGTTCCCTACCCAGGAATCTCTTCCAGTTCCAGATTAGCCTATCCCAGGCCTGAAATTACACTACTGTTGAATTCTCTTCGAATTTTTCAGTGGTATATTTTGGACCTCGAAATTTCCCTTATGTTAAGAGATACTATGTTAAGCCATCACCTTAACAGGATTAGTGGACAACCAGCTTCAAGCAGTGTGACTCAGAACCAATGTTAACCTGTAGACTAGGAAAGGTCAGACAAGCAAGGAATGAGAATTCAGAGGTCCTTAAACACATTAAAAGTCACCGCCCTTTACAAACTTGGCCTCCGGCCAACTCTAACAATTTCAAATACCACCTAAGGCAGTGGTTCCCAAACAATGGATTCACCTGGGCAATCTCTGAAACGAGGGATACCTGGCTTCCACCCCACACATTGATTTAACTGATGGGGGGGTTCCACCTGAGCACCAGGATTTTTAACAGCCCCCAGGTGATTCTAATGTGCAGCAACAGTTGGGAGCCACTGACATAAGGAAGCATTGCTCTTCTCACTGGGATGATCTGATTTCCTTCAAACATTAGGATCTCATGTCTCAGTGCTTCTTGACCATGGTGGCACATCCGAAAAACCAAAGACTCTTCAAAAAAAAGAAAAAAAAGAAAAAAAAAAAGATGCCAGAGCCCACTCTCACGGACTCTGATCTAACTGCTCTGGGGAGCAGCCCCTCAGCATCCCTTAGGTCTTTAAGTGTCCTCAGGTGATGTCAATGGCCAACCAAGGTTAGAACCATGGTCTAAGCCCAGGAACTGTTTCTGGAGACCCTAACATGATTCTCCATGAAGGAGCCAGAAGTACCATTCTTTTTCCACTTTGTCCAAGTTGGGACTACCCCAAGAGGCAATAAAACATTTCCCCAAGGCTGTCAGGAAACTGAGGGGAGGGAGATGGCAAGAGGTGGAATTCACTGAGCCAGAAGAAGCCCTCAAGTTAGAAGACAGAAGAGCTCCAGCCTCTGAGCCGCCCCTCCCCCGCCAACTTTACTGACTGCAATGAGAAGCCTCAGAGTGCTTCCTGGAGATGGCTCAACCTTGGCTGTGGTCCCAATAAATGGTGAAAACTCTTGTCCAATCAGAATTCCTGGCACTGCAAATAGCAAGATTGGCAGGCCTTGAGCCTCCACTCCCTGTGAGATTCTGTTTCATGTATTTCCCAGGAGGATTTCTGCACCAGTTGGAGGCCAATCTGACCTCCCCCTTGGGCCCCCACTCCTTTCTTCCCCCAAAGCTCAGCAGAGTTGAGAGTCATCTCATAGACATACTTGTAAATAACTCGCCGAAATATTTCACATAGTTGTCACTCAATGATGTCAAATGTCCGTACATCTCTGACGCGGTCTGGACAAGTGTCCGGTAACCCACTTTGGGGCGTGGGCAGGGCCACGCGTCTCACACGGGAAAGGACGTCCGCGGAGACCCCACCCCTGGCGTGGCTACCGCACCCCCATTCCTCCCAGCCCAGACGGCGTCCCCTACATCCCTTCGCCTACGCTGAGTGAATTTATGAATGAAGAGTAGCATAGATCGGAGGCACTGATCCTGAAAAAAAAAGTCTGCTTTACACCGTTCTCATTTACAGATGAGAAAACTCGGAGAAAAAAAGGCTATGTGACTCCGTCCGGGTTTGCCACAGAACATTTGTGGCGGAGCCCGATTTAGCCGCCCTTGAATTTCCATTCTGTTGCCTGGCAACCAGTTCAGACCAGCTCAGCGCCCAACCCCGGCCCCTAACCCGCACCCTTTCTCTGCCCGTGCGGCTTGGGCAGCAGTTATCAAAAGTTCAGCCTTTGGGGGGGCAGTGGTCAAAGGCATGTGAGCTAGGGCCCTGGACGGGATACCCCAGCTGGGCTGGGGGTCCGGTCCCAAACCCGCGCGAACCCCGTCTGGCGTGCCTTACGAGGTCCTTTTGACACCTTCCTCTGCAACTCTCCTCCTCCGCCAATTCCCTGGATACCACTTAGCACAATCATGTCAAGTTTCTAAAGTTCTAAATCGCTATCAGATTCCCTAAAAGTCCCGGTTGGGAAACTGGTACTCAGAGCTTTAAGGGTGCAAAAAACCAAAAAACAAACAAAAAATCAGGAGGGGAAGGAGTGTTGAAGAGCCTTCTCCTTCCCAGCTGGCTACGGCTCGGGCGGGACTTTTCTGCTAAAGTCGAGTGAACCTGGCCCCGGCCGGGCGTTCTTGGAAAAAGCGCGGAGTGTGCTCGGACGCCGCACTCCGGCAGCCTCACGCCCCGAACCCGCCCGCCGCCGCCCGCAGCCCCAGCGCGCAGCCCCGCCCGCGGCGCGGGGGAGCGCACGTGCAGCCCACCGCCGCGCAGGTGGAGGGAGCGCAGCCCGCCTGCCCTCGCGTCCCCGCTGCGCCAGCAGGGTCCCGCGTGCCAGGGGCTCCCCCACCCTCTCGCCTCCCTTCCCGGGCCCGGGAGACCGTTAAGGGGAGGGAGGGAGTTCTCGTCGTTACGCTACCCTAGATCCTTACCCAGGTTCACAAAGCTCATGACCATGTCCGCGTCGTTGAGGAAGGCGCTGTCCTGCGCACTGGTCAGTGGGGACGTGCCGCCGCCGGGTCCCGAGGCCAGGAGGCTCTTGCCGTTGACCGGGTGCGCCGCGCCGGGGGGCGGCTGCCGGGGCTGAGACGAGCCGGCCCCTCCTCGGGGCCCGGGCTGCCGCCTCTCCTCGTCCGACGCCCAGTCCTCATCGTCGTCGGCTGCCAGGGCGTTGTACAGATCCAGCATGAAGAGGGGCGCAGACTTCAGCCGCCCGGGAGGGGGCTCCCCGCGAGGCTGCTCCTGCGGGAGCGCAGCGGGCTGCGGCTGCTGGAGGCCGTGCAGGGGCCGGGGCCGGTGCGGGAGCCCCAGCACGGAGAGGATCTCCTTCTGCATCTCGCGCTTCTCGTGCGTCTTGAGCCGCCGGTAGAGGAAGCCCGAGGAGGACTGCGGCGGCGGCGGCGGCTGCTCCGCGTGGCCCGGGCTCCCGCCGTCCCCCAGCAGCGCCCCCCCGCCGGCGGCAGCGGCGGCGGCGGGCAGGGGGGGCCGCAGCGGCGGGGGGCCGCAGCAGCTGCACAGCAGCCCCCACCACCAGCACAGCCACTGCGCCCTCCGCCCCAGCATCCCCGCCCGGCCGGGCTGGCCCCGCGGGCCCCGCGAGGCGTGGAGCGGCGGTGCGAGGCCGGAGCGCTGCCGCTGTGGCCCTTAGCGTGAGCAGCCCCCGCCACCTCTCGGCGGGCTCGCTTCCCCTTCCTGGCCCTCAGTCCTTATCTCTCATCGTCCTCTGGGGCGCCCCCAATTGCCCAGGCTGGAGGGGAGGCGAAGAGGACGATCACCCGGAGAACCACTTGGGAGGGGAGCCCCACACTCCGGCTCAGGTCTCTGGAGGCGCAAGGTCCTGGCCAGGTGCGTCCGAGTCGGGACTGCGCTGCAGCCCGCGCCCTGGCCCCTGGGCGGGTCACGGCGCGGTCACTCTCGGGCCTCGCTGCCCCGCGCACGTGCGCTGTCCCGCGCCTTCCGGGGCGGCTGTGTGGGACCCGGGGCGACCGGGCGGCTCACCAGCTGGGGGGGATGCCCGGCATCATCCCCGCGCACGCCTCTCCTTGGCTGGCACAGCCGCGGTGAAGTTTACTCCGCCGTGGGGCCCAGGCCGTGGCGACAAGGCGTCCCGAGATGCCAGTCTTCTCCGCGAGGCTTAACTTCCTTCCCGCTCACAAACTCCGCGCCCTCCGCCCTCGGGCACTGTCGCTGCCCCCCTCAAAATCTCCGCGTGCCGCTCGACCCCCAAGCAGAGGCGGCAAGGATCTTGCTTTCCGTTCTGAGCTCTCCGGATGCCCCGCAAACACCGCCCGCAGAGGGAATGGGAGGGAACTGGACCCGCGCGCAGAGCAGCGACCGCGGCGTCGGCGCGAGAATTCGCAGACTCCCGCCTCTCGGAGCTGCGCTCCCCGCAGCGGCCAACGTGGGCTTTCTGGTGCGCGTCTCGCTCAGGTACCGCACTCCAGCCCCGGAGAGTCCCTGCCCTCTTGGGTAACAGACAGGTTGGCAGCCAATGAAGAGGCGCGTCTCGCCTGTATTTAAATAGGCCCGCCCCCTTCTTTCACCCTCCCTCTCCAGGGAGGCGTTGCCTCGGCCGCGCGTAGGTTTCAAGTACAGAGGATTCTTGGAGGCACCCAAAGTGGGAGCGAGGTAGCAAAGGCTGAGAGGTCATCTCTAGTGTGGACGATCTAATCAACACCCTAATTTAAGCCTGTCTGTTTTACAATTATATAAAAGGCCTGACCTGATGCTTTAACTAAATAAAAGCAAAAACAACTGTTAAATCAATGCCGCCTGTATTAACAGAGGAACAACAGGAATAGTTTCTCTTATTGCTGTAATATAGACATTCAGCAGACACATGACTTTCAAAGGCAGCTGCTGGAAGCTGGGACACACCTTCTGTTCACAAACGGGCCACGGGGCCACAGACAGGACCAAATGTAAGCCAGAGCAGGCATCCCGAGGGTTTGGGGCCATATACTGTGATTCATCGCTTCGTTTCGGCCTTGGCTTGGCTTCTTAAGACAGCACCTTAAAGAAAGAGGGGCAGTCAGATAATATAACAAAAAAAAAGCCACCCTCTATCTTCTTGGAAATGTTTCAGTGCTCCAGTTTTTCTGTGAACTTTTCATGTTAATGTATTGAAATACAATAGAGCTTTTATGACGCCAGATAAAACCTGAGGAGAGGCAGTATGGATAATTCCAGCCCGGGCAGGGGCCTGGCGTGTTCCCGTTCAGTGTAATAGGGCAAAGAAAGTCAGGTTGCCGGGAGCATTAGACAAGATCAGGCTTGGAAGACACACGTTACATTACATTTGCATGATGGACACACTTCTCAATCACAGACACGACCCCCTCTGTCCAAACACCACCACCACCACCTGCCATTCAGGATGCAAATCCGCTTGCCCTCACACTATCCAAGAATGCCCAGTAATCTATGTCCGGATCCTACAAACGCATTCACTTAAAACACTAGGATCTTTTACTTGGTGGAAAGTGTACGGATTAGAAAACAGACTTCACTTTGCTGGCCTGACGGTCTTAGTTCACATGGTCCAAGGCATTTCTGAGCCAGACCAAAGAGCTATAAACTATGGGACTCATGGACTTATGAGATCATGGGGTTTCTGCTGCTCAAAATCTGATAAGCATTTCTGTCTTAATACAAAGAATCTGTTTTTCATGGGTGAGGGTCTTCACCCCCCTCCACCCACTGGATTGCTTTTCTCATTCTCTCATGGCCCAGAGAGATCATCTAGTCTTTAATTCTACAAATTTAATTTTCTCAACTCGAGTTTAATTCTGCAAGTGTGGTCTTTAGTTCTACAAAGGTCCCATAGCCATTGACCTCAGGCACCACAAGGTCAACAACATTGAAGGCCAGTCTTTAACCATCTGCAGGGATTCTTTTCATCTGAAAAGAAAATATATCACTACTTGGTCTGGGCTACCAGGATCCTTAGAATTTAAAAGCCTCCATCACTTGTTCCTTCTGTATGGGACTTAAAATCACTACAGTACATAACATCACAACAGCCAAGAGCTCTGATCAAAAGATCTAAAATCTCAGCGAGTATACATAGGCTTCCTGCCAAGGTCCTTCTCCTTTCTCAAACGTAATCATACCTTCATTTTAAGATGGCTGGTGAAACACAGCAGAGTAAAAGCAGCTTTAAAACCTACAAGCAGAGTAAAAACCTATTAGGGCAGTGGAGAAAGCACTCCAAAACTGTAAAACCCTTGAGCATACACAAGGGCACCTAGATAGGGCTGTGCCATTTAAAACACAAAAGCAAGTTGTGACCCATCTATATGCACTTGTTGTATATGCACCTATGGTCTAGCAGAGAACACACGGGCAGACACACGTACCATCTTCCCCTTTTGTTCGGTACTTGGTTAGAAGTAGATGGACCTTGTGACGTGAGTCAAGAACGGCACTTAATGATGCACTACCAATTAAACATCTGAGCAGCAACCCTGACTCAGGTCTGCCATGCTCCTCACATCCCCATCAAGGTGGCCTCTCGGTTCCTGTTGAATATTGCTGGAAAAAGGAGGTGCTGAGGGTGCCTCCAGATGATAAACACAAGCTCTCTCAAGAGCCAGAGGGAAACTATGTGAAATGAAAAATGATAAGGATCCTAAGGGCAGTGACATTCAATTGAGGACCACAAAAGAGGGTATGCTCTCCTCATGTCCCTGCTACTCCCAACAGGTGCACTTGTTTGCTGAAAAACACCAGGAAACATCTTTGGATTGGACGTTGGGGCAAAAGGGGATAAAGAGAGGCAGTTCTAACATTTCTACAACCTCAAAATTGGGAACACTGCTTTTCCAAGGCAGTTGGAACTCTATGTGGATAAGCACCCCTCACCACTACCTCACCCACTCCCTGTTTCTCTGACCCCTCCCCTGCACCCCCTGAGAAGTCTCAGGTTAGGGAGCTGGACAAAGTCCAGCTGTGATGCAGGAGGGATGGAGTGAAGGGAAAAGGGCAGGTTTGGCTCTGGAGTCTGCTGGAATGTGTGAACCAACTGGAGAAAATCAGAGGTAACTTCGCCCCCTGCAGGACACCAACATATCACCACCCCCTTCCTCTGTGCCGGAACAACCTTCATTAAGTTCTCTGGATGTGTCTCCAAAACATCTGGGTGGAAAGAGGAGGAATTCGGTCAAGAAGCCGGATGTGGGAGCCAATCCACATCAAACATCTGGTTGCTTGGCTGACATCTCATGCAGATGGCCTTCAGTTTTCTGGAAATAGGTTGCCTGTCCCACTCCCGCCCATTTAATGAAGGAACGAGGAACCCTCACCAAAAAGCACAGGTTTATCCCATGACTTCAGAGATGCCGGGGAGAGGGTGAGAGCCCCGCACCCAGGTGCAATTAATGCACAGGGCAATTCACACAACAAAGTCTTTAAAACGGCAGTTCTTCTTGTTTCTTTTATGAGGGTTTCTGTTCTACATTTAAAACACACATGACCAAATTTCCATTTTTAAAAGATGTTGTTTCTTGGGGGCACCTGGGTGGCTCAGTCAGTTAAGCACCAGACTCTTGGTTTTGGCTCAGGTTATGATCTCATGGTTCATGTGTTCAAGCCCTGCGCTGGGCTCCATGCAGATGACACAGGTCCTATCCTGCTTGGGATTCTCTCTCTCCCCCCCCCCCCCCCCCCAACCGCCATTCTCTCTCTGCCCTTCCGTCACTCGCTCTCTCAAAATAAATAAACTTAAAAAAAAGATGCTGTTTCTTAATTTATGTTAAGTATTCTATACACTTTCCTTTGAATCAATTATTAGCAATAAACTGCAGTTGCCGTCTTTGCTTTTATCCTAAATCGCACATTGCCCCCTTTCAACTGTCTTGCAGAGGCATGCAAGCTGCTTCTAGAATGAACTTAAGTGCCATAAACTACATTGCTCTTGTGTTGAAAAGCCTGAGATCTGGTCACCTTGAATCTTTGGGAACCCCCACTTAAAATTCTAAATTTTAGGGGCAGCTGGGTGGCTCAGTCGGTTGAGTGTCTGACTTCAGCTCAGGTCATGATCTCACGGTTCGTGGGTTCAAGTCTCACATCAGGCTCTGTGCTGACAGCTTGGAATCTGGAGCCCGCTTTGGATTCTGTGTCTCCTTCTCTCTCTGTTCCTCTCCTGCTCATGCTCTCTCTCTCTCTCAAAAATAAATAAAGATTAAAAAATAAAAACAAAATAAAATGCTAAATTTTAATCTTTAATATTAGTCTAAGAATTTGATTATTCCTTAATATTCATGTCTTTAAAAAATTTTTTTAATGTTCATTTATTTTTGAGAGAGACAGAGTGTGAGCAGGGGGAAGGGCAGAGAGAGGGAGACACAGAATCAGAAGCAAGCTCCAGGCTCTGAGCTATCAGCACAGAGCCTGATGTGAGACTTGAACCCACGAACCGCGAGATCATGACCTGAGCCAAAGTTGGATGGGCGCTCAACCAACTGAGACACCCCGGCACCCTGATCCTTAATATTAATTTCTCAATAGAATAACTTGCTCCAATTTGAAAAATATCCATTTGGAGTTAAGTGAAAAGGAAATATGGTAAGTAAACGTGTGCCGAGTGTGAGAAATGAAAACTTGAGAGTTAAATAAATATTGCTTCTGAAAGCTACACCTGTAAGGCAGCCTTCAAAATACGTGTCTCATCCAAAAGTCTGTGGTAACATTTACATTCACTCACACTTTCCTTTCTCTGTCAACTATTCAAAAATGCTGGGCATTCACACTTCAAAATATCATTGGAGCCATCATATTTTCCTACTCGTGAAGGACATCTGGTGGCAAAGTGAAAAACTAATACATAAATCTGTTTCCAGAGATTTTTTTTCCACACCGTAACCCAAAAGGCAAATCTGTTACTTGTGTGTGCTTCAAACATTTTGGCCAAGCTCAGATCTTTATCGTCCTAGGACTTAAGCTGTCCGAATAATATTAAGCAACAGAATCTTTAGAAATATCCAAATGATTAAACGGTTTTTAAATGTTTCATTGGATAATCAGTGGGAGCGGACTGAGTCTTAAACTTATTTTACTAAGCAAAACAATGCTCAAAACCTTTCCATGACTAGTTCTACTATCCCTGAAGCATTCTGTTCCAAGAAGTCATTGGACACTTGGCTCCTCTGGGGAGTGCCTGAGGCTTCCCAGACTGTGTTGGCCTCTGAGCTTGACTCCATTCCGGGGTCCCCTCTGTACCCCATGCCCTGGATGTGTCTCTCGTGGCAACTAGGAGGCTCCATGAAAATACGACATTATTGTGGTCGCCCATCCCCTTAACTAGCAGAGCTGTAAGCAGTGGTGTGGGGGGCTCGGGGAAGACTACACTTACTGGGTAAAATCAGGTTGAAATAAAAGTCAAGACTATCTCTAAAAGACAAGAGAAAGTCTAAGAAGATGTGTACCAATGGGAAGGCTGATGATGACACTAATCACCCAGGCTGCATATGTTCATTCACCCATTCATTCAACAAATATTTGAATGCCTAGTATGTGTCAGGCAAAGATCTCTGCCCTCATAGATTCTAGAAGGGGAAGATGAACAATGAATGAAATAACCAAGAAAATATATTGTGGTAGTCAGGATGTTGTCTCCATGATTCTTACCTATAGTGTTACATCTATGAATGTGTGACATTATATTGCAAAAGGGACGTTGCAGATGGAGTTAAGATTGTCAAACAGGTGATGTTAAATTGGGAAGATTATCCTAGATGATCTGAGTGGGCCCAGTGTAATCACAAGGGCCCTTAAAAGTAGAAAAGAAGGGGCGCCTGGGTGGCTCAGTTAGTTGGGTGTTGGACTTCAGCTCAGGTCATGATCTTGCAGTCTGTGAGTTCGAGCCCTGCATCGGGCTCTGTGCTGACAGCTCGGATCCTGGAGCCTGCTTCGGATTCTATGTCTCCCTCTCTCAGCCCCTTCACCCCTCACACTCTGTCTCTCTCTCTCTCTCAAAAATAAATAGATATTAAAAAACATTTTTTAAGCATAAAAGGAAGGCAGAAGAGATGTGTCAGCCTGAGAGGGACTCAGTCTGCCTTTGCTGGCTTTGAAGGTGAAGGGGCCACAAGCCAGGGAATACAGGTGGCTTCTAGAAGCTGAGTGCAAACCTCAGCCCACAGCTGCCTAGAAAACAGTGACCTCAGTCTTGACTCTGAATTCTGTCCACAGCCTGAAAAACCTGGCTTCTCATCCAGAGACTCCCAGATAAAAGCCCTAGGCAGCTGACACCTTGATTTTGACCTGGTGGGACCCAGGGCCAAGAAAGTAGCCAAGCCTAATGGACTTCCAACCTACAGAACTATGGGATAAGTTTGACTGTTTTAAGCCACTACATTGGTGGCATTTTGTTTCACAACAAGAAGAAACGAATATGTATATAATATGGCGGTAAATGCTGTGGAAAAAATCAAGCCAGGAAGTACACCAGGTCAGGAGTACGTGGATGGTCTCCTGAGGAATCTTCACTGAGAAGGCAAACACTTGAGTGAAGACATGTCAGAGTAAAGAGAGTAAAGAGAGCCAGCCCTGAGGATATCTGAAGAAAGAACTTCCAGAGGAATGAAAATAGTAAGCACAAAGGCCTGGAGGCAGGGGCATGCCTGGTGAGTCTGAAGAAGATCAAGGAGCCGTTGAGGCTACGTCAGAGGAAATGACAGGGGATAATAATAGGAACTTAGGACAGACCTCCAAGGAGGGTGGGAATTGGAGGCCAGGGTAGCATGGGGCCCTGGGCATCCTTATAAAGGCTTAACATTTTTTCAAAATTTATTTTACTTATTTTGAGAGAGAGAGAGAGAGAGAGAGAGAGAGAGAGAGAGAGAAAGAGAGAGAGCAAGTGAGGAAGGAGAGACAGAATCCCAATCAGGCTCCACACCATCAGCACAGAGCCTGGTGTGGGGCTTGAACTCACAAACCGCGAGATCATGACCTGAGCTGAGACCAAGAGTCAGACACTTAATCAACTGAGCCACCCAGGTGCCCCAAGGCTTCAGATTTTAAGAAGCATAAGATGGCATAACAACATGGACAAATGTCACAGACATAGTGCTGGGGAGAAGATGCCAGGCACAAAAGAATATATTCTGTAACTCTACTTATATAAAATTCAGAAACAGACTGAACTAATCTAGAAGTCAGATTAGTGGTTACCTCTGGGAAGAAGAGTAGGAATAATAATGGAATAAAACCAAAGGGCGGGGTTCTCAAGAGTTGGCCTATTTCTTTACCTGGGTGTTAGTTCCACGGGAGTTGTCAATTTTAACAATTCATTGAGTGGCACACGTATGATTTGTACTCTTTTCTGTATGTATGTGGTTATAGTGCAATAAAAAGTTTGACTGAAAACACAATTAAGAGCGGGGCACCTGGGTGACTTAGTTGGGTAAGCGTCCAACTTTGGCTCAGGTCATGATCTCATAGTTTGTGAGTTCGAGCCCCACGTCGGGCTCTGTGCTGACAGCTCAGAGCCTGGAGCCTGCTTCGGATTCTGTGTCTCCTCTCTCTGCCCCTCCTCTGTTCATGCTCTCTCTCTCTCTCTCTCTCTCAAAATAAATAAATAAACATTAAAAAATAAAAAAAAAAACAAGGGCCACCACCACCAATAACAACAAGCGCAAGAAGGGAGGGTCACAGGATAAGGTTTTTAGCAGAGTGACATGTGCTGACTTATTTTATCAGAATCTCTTAGGCCATTGTGTTGAGAATATACTCTAGAGTTGCCAGGGCAGAATCAGGGGGATGAATGAAGAAATTCTTGTTATTGGTCAGGCAGGAGAAGACGGTGGCTCATAGGGGACCTCAGGGGGAAGCAGTGGAGAGAGAAAAGTGGTTGGATTCTGGACTTATTTCGAAGGCAGACCCCAGTGCCAAACTTCTTCCCCTGTACTGGCCTCCCCCACTGCACAAGGCCTGAGGGAGTAGTGTGAATTTGCTGTGGATGGAGGAGAAGACTGTTCGTGTTCTGGTGACCGTGGGTTACCGTGCTATGATACAGGGGTGGTCTGAGGGGCTTTAAGCACCCCATCTCCATCAGCACCCACGCTACAAAAGCCGATCAGAATAAACACTGTGTGCTACCCAAGAACAGCTTCAAGACAAGCCCCCCAATAATAGCCTTGCAGTGAGATTCCCTATGTAGTCATATAGCAGCTCCTCCTCTGACATAAAATCTAAGACATGAAGTTTGGCCACTAACCCTAATATTATAAGGACTCCTATAAATGTAGTATCCTGGGTGGAATATTGGAGCACAAAAAAAGGACATTAGGTGAAACCTAATGGAATCTGAATAAAATATGGAGTTTAGTTAACAGCAATGTATCAACAGTGGTTCATTAGTTGTGACAAATGCACCATAACATTCTAAGATGTTAATCATCGGAAGCACCGGGTGGGGGATTTATAGGAACTCCTTGTACTCACTTGGCAGCTTTTCTGTAATTTTTAAATTATAGTAAAATAAAAGGTTTATTTTAAAAATTATTCCTATAGCTTTAATCTTAGGATGCAATAAGTAACGTGTGTCTATATTCCAATCCAGGGAGTGTTTTATTTCTGTAAGTATATTCTTTCACTTCTAAAACTTCCATTTGGTTCTTTTTCTATATATACAACTTCTGCTTCTTGCTGAAACTTTCGACTTTTTCATTTATTTCCAGAGAATCTGTAATTGATTGATGAAGCATTTTTAACGACAGCTGCTTTCAAATCCTTGATAATTTGGATAATGTGGGATAATTCAACACCTGATTGATCTTGCGGGCGGGGTCAGCTGAATGTCTTTTCTCATTTAAGTCAGGATTGTCTTGCTTCTTCATATTACAGGGTTGTTTTTTGTTTTTTGTTTTTTTTAAAAAGCATATCCTGGACATTTGGTCTGTTATATGAGGAGCCTCTGGGTCCCAGTTAAATCTTTTATCAGGCAGTTGCACTGTTTAGCTTTAGCATATAGGTCCTGGCCTACTTTTGTAGCTATGGTTCCAATGGCAACTTAATTTCCAGGTTTGTAGTGTTATTTTTATCTGCATCATTAATCTGGTGCTGTTGGGATTCCTGTTCTCCCTGCTAGTGCCGCCTGAAGGGACAGAAGAGTCTTCCCCAGTCCAGACTATCAGGTGTCTTTCAGTGGGAGAGGGCAGCCTTCAGGATAGGAAGGATTTCTTGGAGCCAACTTTTAAACACCCACATATTGGGGCGCCTGGGTGTCTCAGTCAGTTAAGCATCTGACTTTGGCTCACGTCACGATCTCACAGTTCCTGAGTTCAAGTCCCGCGTCAGGCTCTATGCTTGACAGCTCGGAGCCTGGAGCCTGCTTCAGATTCTGTGTCTCCCTCTCTCTGCCCCTCCCCTGGTGGTGCTCCATCTCTAGTTCTCTCAAAAATAAATAAAAACATTTAAAAAATAAATAAAACAAACACCCGCATACTGATTTTCTGTGAAATGTTAGTTCCAGGATGGTTTCCTCCAATGACTGCATAATAACTGTGGTCACTCCTTCCTGTTAAACGAGTACGTGTTCATTTTTTCTTGTACCGGAATGAGACAAATCTACTCCAGTATGGCCCATATGGTATATTCCAGAAATAAGTAGAAACTGCTATTTGGGCTTTCACATGACATTATTTTCCCAAATTTCATATGGAGGTTAGTGAATTTATTAAGTAAACTGGAGTTGTGGGCTGAACAGGTAACAAATAGCTAACTCATAAGCCAGTCTCCAGATATCCAGTGTGTAGGTGAGAACCCACTATACCTCACTTTCACGTAGAAATCTAGACTGCAAGCTCTGTTGTCTGTCGGCACCTAACACAGTACCTGGCACATGGTAAGGTGCTAAATGAGCATGAGCTTAATGATAGAATTTCATCGGTTAAGGCCTTGGCTGGGGAAAGAACACATAGGACACCTTCCTGATCACATACTTTCTCGACCGTGAGAAGACCCCATAACATAGAAAAGTATGTGCATTTGTAATAGTTAAACTAAATTGTAGCCAAGAATAATAAATACTAAATTATTCATTAAATATAACTGAAATGTCAGGGCTTTAAAACTATGTATACTACACGGACATTAGCATGGGATAACTAAAGCTAATTTTAGCAGTCACCTCTACTACTTAAATCACACCCATAAAAATGAGACGTTCATACAGAAATAAAACTAAAATTTGCCAATACACCTCAGAGTAAAATGTTATTTAAGGATTAGTAAAACATTTATTTTCCTAGCATGTGAATAGGACACTTGTTCTCATAATTTTCCTTCACGTCCTCACCAGAACTGAATCTTCTGGCATCTGGAATAGATTCTTTCAAATGCATACATCCACCTGTTTCAAACTCAGACTCCCCAGAATCAGTAAAAGGAAGCTCTCCCAGATGACATCAGCAGGACAGGGCTCCTGTCAGCCAAGCACTTTGCCGTGAAAAGAATGGGATCTGTCCCTGTCATTAGCAATGAGCCGAAGGGAAATAAAAACCCCACTTATTAAATTAAGAAAATGGTGATATTATCACTTAACAAGTTTTCAGAAGTGTGTGTGCCTTGTAAAGCATTTACCGTAATTACCCTTGCTGTACGTCATTTGCTCTTACTTTTTAGCAGAGCAACTCAAGAGACATTTTCTTCAAGGGGCGTGTGGGTGGCTCAGTTGGTTAAGCACCGACTTCAGCTCAGGTCATGATCTCACAGTTCGTGAGTTCGAGTCCCGCGTCAGGCCCTGTGCTGACAGCTCAGAGCCTGGAGCCTGCTTCAGATTCTGTGTTTCCCTCTCTCTCTGCCCCTCCCCTGCTCATGCTCTGTCTCTCAAAAATAAATGAAAATATTAAGAAACATTTTCTTCAAGACTGTTATGCTCTAGTTATGCAAGATGCCTAAGTTCTAGAGATGTGCTATATAATATTGTGCCTATAAGTAAACATATTCTATAGTGCACTTAAAAATTTGTAGATGGTTGGACAGCTGGGTGGCTCAGTCAGCTAAGCATCCAACTATTGATCTCGGCTCAGGTCATAATCTCACAGTTCATGGGATGGAGCCCCACATCTGGCTCAGTGCTGACAGCGCAGAGCCTGCTTGGGATTCTCTCTCTCTGCCCCTCCTCTGCTTGCACTCTCTCTCTCTCTCTCTCTGTCTCAAAATAAATAAATAAACTTAATATTTGAAAAAATTGCTGATGGTAGATTTCCTCTTAAGTATTTTTACCAAAAGAAAAAAAAGGGCAGGGGGAACACAAGGCACTTTTTGGAGGTGATGGATATGTCTAGTACACTGATCGTGGTGATAGTTCCATGGGCGTACACATATGTCCAAACCCATTGAATTGTATATATTAAATATGTGCAGCTTTTTGTATATCAATTACACCTCATTAAAGCTGATTTAAAAAAAAGACTTCCATGTTCTTTCCTTTCCTACTCTAAATATGTTTCACTCAGCAAAA
Source organism: Panthera uncia (assembly GCF_023721935.1). Taxonomy (NCBI): domain Eukaryota; kingdom Metazoa; phylum Chordata; class Mammalia; order Carnivora; family Felidae; genus Panthera; species Panthera uncia. The sequence continues at coordinate 19,687,873 of NW_026057581.1, forward strand.
GCTCAGGGCCTCAAAGGGGCCCTTCCCAAAGAAGCTCAGCCTTAGCAATGCTGCGGTGGGGGGGGGGGGTGGGGGGGGGGGAGGGAGCTGGTAGAGAACTCAGGAGCCTGAGATTTGTCCCCGAGCCAGGAAAAGAGCTTCCTTGGCCATGGCCAAGAACTTCCCATGGGCCAAAGTCCTTGTTGTCAAGGACTTTCAGTACATCATTTGGCAAGCGTGTGTTAAGCACCTGTTGGGTATACACCAGGCACTGTAAAGAGGCTGTTGGGTTTCAGGAATAAAAAGACAAAGTTCTGACCTGACCTCAAGGAGCACATGGTCTATCATGGAGATGGATATACAAGGAACTCTCAACATGTTATGGCAACTGCTACCAGTGGAGGTGTTTATTGTTTATAAATAATATATAGGGGGAGTCCTGGGTCAGCCTGAAGGAATGTGGGAAGACTCCATAGCCTGGGAAAGTTATTAAGAAGATAGTTTTTCAGTTGAGACTTGGAGCACAACAGGGAGATTTTTCATTTACACAAATGGTTACTAAGTACTTACAAAGTGCTTGGTGCTGAGTATACAAGTGTGAACAAAGCAGACATGGGCTTTGTCCTTATGGGGCTTACAGTATGACAAAGTAGGCAAATAAATAAATGAATAAATCTGTGATTACTAGTTTTGACAAATGCATGAGCCAACCATGGGGGGAAAGTAAAGGAAGTCATCACAGGCTGAAGGAGCAGCATGTGCAAAAGCCTGGAAATAAAGAATTCAGGGCATGTAAGAAATGAAAGCCAGGGCACCTGGGAGACTCAGTTGAGTGTCCAACTCTTGATTTCCGCTCAAGTCATAATCTCACAGTTTGTGAGAGCAAGCCCTGTGTCCAGCTCTGCATGGAGCCTGCTTGGGATTCTTCCTCCACTCCCCCCCTCTGCCTCTCCCCCATGCTCTAAATAAATAAATATATAAATAAATGTGTTAAAAAAAAAAGAAATGATGAAAGCCAATGCAGCTGACACATAGTAAGTGCAGGGTGAATACAATGATCTGAGATTGAAAACATAAAAGACATATCATACAGAATTTTGAGAAATTTAGATTTTACAAAGAATAAGGGGGCAGCACCAGAGGTTTTTATCCAAGAAAAACATGGCCTAATACAGTATTCTAGACTATTCCACTGGCTGCTCTGCAGAGCAGGAAGGCCAGTAGGGGATGACTCTAGTAAGCCAGGTGACAAGATGGGAGATTAGGGTAGAGATACTGGAAGAGAAACAGATGGTTTGGTAGTATGTTTGTAAGCAGAAAAAGTACAGGACTTGGTGATAGATTGGAATGAGGGATTGAGGAAGAAGAGGAATCACGGATTTATATTTGAGTAAACCAAGCGGCTGTGGCTCCATTTATTGAGGTGGGGAATTTGGGAGAGAAATAAGAGAGAAAATTTAGAAAACAGAAGTTCTGTTATAGACATGAAGCCTGAGGTCCCCTTGAGATTTCCAAGTGGAGTTATCAAGTAAGCAGTTAGAGAAACCATTCTAAAATTCAGAGGAAGCATTGGCTGAACAAATTCATCTACATGTAAGTAATATTTAAAACCCCAGGAATGGGAGAGGTCACTTATGGAAAGATGGAGATAAGGAAGATGCAGAACTGAACTCTGGGAAACATCAACATTTAGAGTGCAGATATAAGAGAAGCCAACAAAAGAGAGAAGTGACCAGAATGATTAGAAAAACTATGTCACAATGAAAACGTTAGTATCATGGAAATCCAGAAAGGAGGAGGATAGCAACGGTTAGCCATGTTGAATGCAATCAAAAATAGGGAAGTGCTCCTTAAATGTAGCAATATGGGAAGAAGAACAATAAGATGGTAGCTTAAGGAGGACAAGAAGCCTAGGGACATTTTTTTTTGTACTTGTGACAAGGGGGATGGGCAGGAAGAAGGACAGTTTGTCAGTGATAACGAGGAAAAATAGAGAAAATGGCTGAAAATGAGGAAAGTGGGAGACTTGGTTGCAAGAAGGTAAAAAACAACTTATGTTCTATTTTCTTAAAGAATAGGAGGCCAGGTCATCAGGTAAGAGTAAGACTCATAAGAGGCAGAAAGTGGAGAGACCTTGTGGTGCAAGGAGAGAGAATCTGGTAGGAAGCTATTAAGATGGCTCCCAATAAGCCTTACCTCCTGCTTTTCATGAACTTGTGTTATCTCTCCCCCTTGAATGTGAGCTGGACTTACTAACTTTTAATGAATACAAAATGGCAGTGATGGGATGGGAAGTGATGGGATGTTCCTTTTGAGATTAGGTTATGACAAGAATATGGTTCCTTCTTGAACACTCTCACTCATTCTGAAGGAAGTCAGCTGCCATGTTGTGAGCTGCCCTGTGGGGAGGTCTACCTGCTAAGGTACAGAGGGAGGCCTCTGGCCAACAGCCAGCATGGAACTGTGGCCTTCAGTGCCACAGCCCATGAAGATCTGAATCCTGCCAACAACTACATAAGTGAAGTTGGAAGGGATCCTCCCTCACCTGAGCCTTCAGAGGTGACTGCAGCCCAGGCTGGCAGTTTAACTACAAACGCATGAAAGACCCTCAAGTCTGAGACTCCCAGCTGAGATGTACCCAAATTCCTAATGCACAGAAACGGTGAGACAACAAACCTTTGTTGTCTCAAGATGCTGGATTTGGGGGTGATTTGAACACAGCAATAAAAAATGAAAACAGAGAAGAAAACAAGGAACAGAAGTCTGGGACTATATGAAATTCAGTTAACTAGAGAATTACAGTTAGGATTGGTACTGTTAACTAACCCATTTATTAAGGAATCTCAACTCAGGGGGCACCTGGGTGGCTCAGCCAGTTGAGCGTCTGACTCTTGAGTTCAGCTCAGGTCATGATCTCATGGTTCATGAGTTCAAGCCCCACATCAGGCTCTGTGCTGACCATGCAGAGCCTTCTTGGGATTCTTTTGCTCTCTCTCTCTCTCTCTCAAAATAAATAAACTTAAAAAAAAAGTCTCAATTCAGGGGATGCCTGGCTGGCTCAGTCAGAAGAGCATGCAGCTCTTGATCTCAGGGTTGTGAGTTAGAGCGCCACGTGGAGTGTAGAGATTACTTAAAAATAAAATCTTTAAAAAAAAAAAGAAAAGAAAAAAGAAGTCTCAACGCAGTAGGGTCAAAATGTAAAACATTTTATATGTTTTTCCAATCTATGCATTCAGCTTTGCTCTCTTGAGTCCTCATTGCCCAGTCCTTAACACAGCTGCGGGGAGACATCATAACTTGCCACTCACTTTCAGTTTAAAAGCCCATACACTTTAACATGCCAGTCTCTTTATTAAAATGTCTGACTACAATTTTGAAGGAGCACCCCAAAACCCACTGTGTGGTTTACAGGTTGGATAACCAGTGCTCTAAACCTTATAATAATGTTTCACCAAGGGTATCCCACAGAACACTATAACTCCTTAGCATATTCTTTAGAAATCTGCCAAAACAAAACCAAAAGCATATACAATTTTTATTTTCTCTAAAATTCTTTTAAAATATAAGTATAAGAAAAATGTTTAATTATTAAGCCGTGTTTCCTCATTCTTGATAATCCGCCTTTAAAAATGGTGTGTCCGATGAGTAAATGCTGAGAAGTGTGTCGTGTGGTTGCTTTGTGTATGACTGAATGGCTTTAATCTGCTTACTGATGGATGTGAATGTTTCTAAATTTATTATTGCATTGATATATGTCTTGATCTGATGATCGTTGGTCTCTCTTGTTTAACATTTGATGTCTGTGATACTTTGTTTTTGTTTCTTTAATGTCTCTAATGTTTTAATTGATGGGAACACATTTGGAATGATTTTTTGGAGGGATTAATTTATCAGTGAGACAATACTTTTTCACTACGCTAGTCCAAGTCTGCAAAATATCTCCTGTGTTCCTGCTAGTGTTGTATCAGTTTTATAATTTTTTTCAGTTTTATAATTTAAATGTATTAAGTGTTTAAGAAAGCCTGGGATAGGATAGGCTGACCTACAGAAATGCTCAAGTACTGGAATTATCGTTTTTATTTCCAAATATATTTTCTTGACTACTAAACTTGTGTGTGCATGTGCACGCATGTGAGGGTGTTGTGTGAAATTTAAAGCTATACTCCCTTGCATGCCAGCATCTTGAATTGGACAGAAGAGTATGGTCTCGAAAGCAAGGTCTTTCCCCTCTCTTTCTGAGTCTACCTCCTCCAGAGATAACGACTGGGAGCAGCAGACAAGAAAGCAGAGGTTATCCGAAGCAATGGATGTCTTACTGGTGGTGGTGATGGGGAGCATCTTTGATCCACTCTGACTTATCTGATGCTGGTACCCTCTGCTAACATGGTGGCCTTATACCCAGTATGTGTGGTTTGGGGGTTGGTGTTCAGGTTTACCCCTACCTCCTCCACTACTGAGAATCCCTTCAGAAAGGGGTGCCATGTGTCTTTTTGTCTCCAACAGTGGTCTACACACTCAATCACCTCCCCAAGCTGGGCATCCCATACTGGCCCAGACTCTTCCTGGAGAGCCCTCCTTCTTGCCTCTCAGCTAACTTCTGTGCTCCTTTGTATTGAGCCATGGAAGCCACTGAAGTCTTTTCCCACATCCCCTAAAGGCCAAAGAGAACTACACTGAGGTTCCCCAACATCTAACTTCTTCATGAAAAGCAGGTCAAAATACAGTCCTTTCTCACCCTGCTGGCAAAGAGTAGAAAGCCTCACCTTAGAAATTTCGGGCAGAGGAGACCCTGTTTCTATAGCTACGTATGCTCCTAAACTCTAGGGGACTCATGTCAGGCTCTCCCACAAATCCCTTCACCATTCTTCCCTCTGGTCCTATAGCAGCATCAGAATGGAACAAGAGGTTTCCGCTTCAGAAGCATGAAGCCAAGGAGTGAGACATCAACCTTCTCTTCTTGCAATTCACCCACCTCTACAAGTGATTCTCCTTATGTTCCCTGCATGTGCATGGCTTTGTGATAAACAGTCCCCCACCTCCAAGAAGAGAGTATAGAAAAGACATGCATTCCCCTACCAGGCCAGTGACTCCTGACTCCATTGATTCCCCCTTTGTTCCCCCCTTAGGAGTATGGGGGAAGGATGGGAACCATGGATGAGGATTTTAGGGAAGCTATTACAACCTCTTTAATAATCCATGACAGAGTGTCTGGTTCTAAATGTGGGCAGCTGCTGCCACTTACTGCTTCTCTATCCTCTACTTTGGAACCCCAGTTACTGAGCCAGGAAAATAGTAAATGTCTCACTTTATGTGGCAAACAATCATTGGAGGATATTCTGAGGACAGAGAATAGCCTATGCAAAAGCCAAGAGGCCTTTCAAGAGCATGAAAGACCACGGTAACAGGTAAGTAGATCCATATGCTTGATTTGCAAGGACTTTGAGACCTGAGTCAAAAGATGAGGCAAAAGACACAAAAAGAGGCCTATATGCCTTTCTAAAGATAAAAACTATGTAATATAAGTGATGCAGAGTCACTGAAGAATTTTTTGCAAAAGCTGAGAAGATCCAATTTGCATGGTAGAAAGGTGACTCTGTGGCAATGTGTCAGGGAGATTATGGAGATGATCTAGAAACAAGACAACATGTCTCAAGTAAGAGGGGAGAAAGGCTTACATTAGAGCAATAGTGGCTATGATGTCCATTGTGAACAGAGGTGAAAGAGGTTTAGCTTATAGACCAGACAGCTCTTTATGAGTAATCAGATGCACAGGAAGAGAGAGGTGGGGACATTTACAATGGTCCATTGGTTTCTTAATTGAGGGAGCTAGTGGATGATATTTGCAAAGACAGAGAGTTCAGCAGAAGAAGATGGTAAATTCTGCTTTGGACCTACTGAATTTGAGGTCTTTATGGGACCTACTGAGTTTGAGCTGCCTGGTTGGACAGGAAGGAATGCCCCTCAGTGTCAACCTGTCTGGAGACGTTGATTTGGAAGTTGGAGCCATGAGCATGAATGGGTTAAGTACAAAGTGATAAGAGGACCTGGGGCAGAGTTCTAGGGACCACAGACATGTTAGAAGTGGGAAGAGGAAGATGAAACTACATACACAAACACACACATACACACATACACACCCCACAAAGAATTTACCACTGAAGTAGGTGGGAAAATAGGAGAGAATAGTGTCATGGGATTCACTAAGGAGATTACAGAGCAAAAATGCTATAGGAGAGCATTTGATGGCATTTGAAGAGTTTCCACTGGATGTAACCACCAGAATGTCATGTGAGATCTTGGGGAGTAAAGAGCTGAGGGGTGGAGGCTGGTGTAGAAAGTACTGGAGAGTTAATGGAAGGTGAAGTAGAGAGGGCAGAAGGAGAAGAAGGTCTACTGGGAAGGAAAGAAGAGAGACATAAAAGTTGGAGGCAGTTGTGGGGTCAAGAGAGGGTGGTGTCTGTTGGCCAGAGTGGGTGATGGGGTTTCCACTTTAACTGAGAAGGGGCAGGAGAGTCATGTTGAGGGTTTCCTTTGGTTCTTCATGCTGAGACAACTGTGAATGCTAGAGATGCATACTTATAAATTAATCTGGGGTTTGCTAAATTTTATTTACCAGTCCCATGAAGTATGTAATACTTCAGTAGAATTTAGTAGTCAGAAATTTCCAACATCTACATTTCCATTCTTTACATTAGCCCAATTACAAAAGCAGCCCAAGTGTCCATTGAGAATAGCACTCAGCCAAAAAAAAAAAAAAGAATGAAATCTTGCCATTTGCAACAACATGGGTGGAGCTAGGGAGTATTATGCTAAATGAAGTCAGTCAGACAGAGAAAGACAAATACCATATGATTTCATTCATATGTGGAATCTAAGAAACAAAACAAATGAACAAAGAAAAAAAGATAAACAAAAAAACAAGACTCTTAACTATAGAGAACAAACCAGAGGGGAGGTGGGGGGGGGGATGGGTGAAATAAGCAAAAATTATTTATTTATTTATTTATTTATTTATTTATTTATTTCAATTATCTGCCTAAATCTCTGCTTTTCTTCCCAACAACAGAAATCTAGAAACCAGGAATACTATGTCCAGGCCACTGAAGACTTGTGAATTCAGTTACTCTTGGGTTATAATATTCACATCTACTATTTTGATAGAAACCATAAGCATCTTTGAAAGCATACCTAACTGCAAATTGTCAATCATCTGAATCAGCCAATAACTCTTCCAATCTTCTCCCAAACCTAGATCAGCCCCAAATGCTGTTTGAGAAAAATCACCTGGTATGGAGACTGGTTATCAAGACCATGGTCAGCAGTTTCCCCCGGACACTGCCTATGGAGCCTTCCCTCAATCTCCACGCAATGCCGGGTTCATACCTCCATAACCTGCTGTGACTCCCACTGCCCTTTTTATCTTCACTATGACCTTGCTTCACACTCCATAAAGGACTGGGGGAAGAATCTACTGGGGGAGAAAATGCCGTCACCTTCCCACATCAAATCTTTAAACTCATTTTCTACGTCTTCCTTCCTTGTCACAACGAAGGAGGGGGCTCCCCTCCTCTTCCAGGGATGGTGTAACCTAGTGCAGAATGCTCCACGTGCACTTGGTCACATCCCTTTGTGACTTCTCAGCTCCTTTGATCAGCCACCTGACATCCTCTCCTTCATACATACACCATCATCACTAGCAATCTCCCCCTCCCTGGTAGACGACTTTCCTTATTGTGGCCAAATGCTTTCGGATGTCCCAGTTTCAAGACCTCCCCTTCAATCCGTGCCCAACACACACTCCCTCCAGTTTCCTCCCCATCTTTCCCCTTCCCTGGATGGCTAAGTTCCTGCAAAGTGGAGTCTGCATATGCTGCCGGCTTCCACCCCCACTATGCAGGGTCACTACCTGCCTCCACATTGTCAAATGCAGGATCAACTTTGGAAACTCCTCAAAGCCATTAACTTGACCTCTTCCTTGTTCTTAAAATACTTTCATCTCTAGGTTTTTGTGAAACCCTCCTCTCTTGGCTCTATCTTTTCCCTTCCTCCAATCCATTCTCCACAGCAGCCATGATCATCTTAAATGCAAACTGTACCCCTACTCAAATCTTCCAAAGACCTCCAGAAATCCTGCCCCACTCTCCAGCCTCAAAATCGATAGCCCTCCCAGGACACCTGGGTGGCTCAGTCTGTTAGGTGTCCAACTCTTGACTTCAGCTCAGGTCATGATCTCACGGTTTTGTGAGTTTGAGCCTCACATCGGGCTCTGTACTGGCAGCACAGAGCCTACTTGGGGTTCTCTCTCTCTCCCTCTCCTTCTGCCCTAACTCATGCTGTCTCTGTCTCTCTCAAAATAAATAAGGGGCACCTGCGTGGCTCAGTCAGTTAAGCTGACTTAACCTGAGTTCGGTTCAGGTCACGATCTCACAGGTTGTGAGTTCGAGCCCCACATTGGGCTCTGTGCTGACAGCTCAGAGCCTGGAGCCTGCTTCACATTCTGTGTCTCCTCCTCTCTCTGCCCCTCCCCTGCTCATGCTGTCATGCTGTCTCTCTCTCTCTCTCTCTCTCTGTCTCTCAATAATAAATAAATGCTAAAAAAAATTTTTTAATAAAAATAAATAAATAAACTTAAAAAAAAATTTTTTTAAATTGTACCCCTCCCTCCAATGCTCACTGCCCTCCCGTCACCCTGATCTCCTTCCATTTCTGAGAAGGTGGCTGTATCTCCTGCCTCCTTCTTCTTGGCACATTTTGTTCTGTCTGGATTAGTCTTTTCTCCCTCACCCCAACTCTTCACCTAGGTGACTCCTACTTCAATGCTTAAATGTCACTTTCTTAAAGAGGTTTTTCCAAGTTTAAACTGGACTCCCTATAATAATCTCACATAGCCCTCTTTCGATTTTCTTCATAAGATTTATCATAGCTTCAACTATTCATCAACTATGCATGATTGCGTGTCATGTCAACAACTCTATCACCTCCAGGAGGTCAGAGCCTCTGTGTATTTTCCTCCCAGAAGCCAGCATTGTCACAGCTCCCAGGAGGGACTCGACAAATATCTGTTAAATAAAATAAAATATTACTTTTAAGCTAATTTATTTATTTTGAGAGAGAGAGAGAGAGAGAGAGAGAGAGAAAGCACAAGCAGGGGAGGGGCAGGCAGAGAGGCAGACAGCATCCCAAGCAGGCTCCACACTGTTAGCACAGAGCCTGATGCAGGGCTCAAACTCACAAACCGTGAGATTGTGACCTGAGCTGAAATCAAGAGTTGGATGCTTAACCAACTGAGCCTCCCAGGCGCCCCTAAAAGAAAGTATTATTTTGAAATGACTTTCTACACTTGAAAATAATATTCTCAGTGTATTAATGATATGTTATCACTTGCAAAAAAAAAATTAGAAAAACAAATCCCCCCCTGCTTTCTGGTCACAAGATGCTATAGCATAGCAGAAAGGATGTAACCCAGGTGGGGACACAGGGAGCCAGGTCTGGCTATGCCCTCTGGGTCACAGTTTTCTCCTCTGTAAAATAGAGGTAACAATCATACCTAACTCGTGTTAATAAAATTATCGTGAAGATTGAATAAAGGAAAAAAAATGGGAAAAGTGCTTTGTAAACTGTAAAATGCTAAATAAGCATAGTTATTAAGATGCTGCTGCTGCTGCTAGATTTAATTCCTTACAGAAAGCTTATTTCCTCATTAGTTTTCTTTACAAAGGAATAGGTCTTTAAGTTTGTTTAAGTTTTGCAAAAATAGGTTATTAAGTTGTGAAAGTATTGGAAAAATATAGGCCTGTCACTTGGCTCTAGTTCACATCTAGTTTTTGATTCACCCAGCAATATATACTGCACATTCTGTTGAGGAGAAATCATGGCAAGTCTCTATTTTTTTTCTAAAGCTGTGTTTTTTCGATGCATCGATTAGATTAACTTATTGAGATCAACATGTTGGAGTATGAAGTCACCTACAATTTAACATATGTTGATAAATGCAAGGAACTGGGCCATTGAAAGTTGAAGGAACAGGGGCACCTGGGTGGCTCAGTCGGTTAAGTGTCCGACTTCAGCTCAGGTCATGATCTCGCAATTCATGAGTTCAAGCCCTACTTGGGGCTCTGTGCTGAGAGCTCAGAGTCTGGAGCCTGCTTGGGATTCTGTGTCTCCCAATCTCTCTACCCCTCCTCCGCTCAGGCTCTGTCTGTCTGTCTCTCTCTCAAAAATAAATAAACATTAAAAAAAAGTTTAAGGAACAAATATCTTAAACAAAAGGATTCCTCCGTGTTTTTTAAATGATTTTTTTAATATGTACTTATTTTTGAGAGAGGGGGAGGAGGGGCAGAAAGAGAAAGGGACAGAGGATCTGAAGTGGACCCCATGCTGACAGCAGTGAGCCCCATGTGGGGCTTGAACTCATGAACCCACAAGATCATGACCTGAGCCAAAATCAAGAAGCAGATGCTTCACCGACGGAGCCACCCAGGCGCACAATGATCCCTGTTTCCTTTCCCTTAAATGCCTCACAGGATATTGTTGATTCAACCAAAGGGAGGGCATTTGGAAGTCAGACGGTGATTTCTACTCTCATACCAACTTTGAGGGGCATCAACTGTGTCTTTTAAAAATTCGTTTGATACACGTTAACATGTTTAATATATTCTTTCTTAAAGTGGTATTTATTTAGGCTTGACTTTCAAAACTGATTTGCTAATTTAGAAAGATCATCCTTCAACACTCTATAGTCAATTATGTTAAAAGTGCTTTCCCATAAAGCTGACAAAATAATTCAATAGACCAGCTTAGTTGTTTATGGTTGCCGAAAATTTTTTCAGTTTTACAAGATCATGGATATGTAAGCCCTACCAACATCTGCAAGTATCATCCTGATGTCTAAACAGGCTTGTAACTGCCCAGTATGTGATAAAACTGTCAAAAGTGCATGGAGGCAGCTGCATAAATTCTGGAAAGCAAAGTCAAGGTTCTATTTATTCTGTGACAGTATAAGAGTTGCACATTTTACAGCATTACGGAAAGTAAAACCCTTACCCCAACTTGTTTGCTTTTTTAACTCATTCTATGGGGATTTCCCCCCAAGTGCTAAACATTTATTAATCTGCTCTGTTTTTAAGATGAAATACTGTATATATTTTTTATTTTTTATTGAATATGTATTCGTATATGCATACATTCAGAAAAGTGCATATACATTCAGAAAATGTACATTCAGTAAAGTGCATATGTTGTAACACACAATTCAATGAACTTTTACAAACTGATCACCCAGATCAAAGAAACATGACCACCCTTTGGACCCCATTCCAGCAACTACTCTTCCTAATGATAACAACAGCTCTGACTTCTAACAGTGTAAATAATTTTGCCTGCTTGGGTACTTCATACAAATGAAATCAGACAGCATGCTGATTTGTGTCTGACTTGTTTTGTTTAACACAGAGTTTTTTTTTTAATGTTTATTTATTTTGAGAGAGAGAGAGTGAGCTGGAGAGGGGCAGAGAGAGAGGGAGAGAGAGAATCCCAACCAGAGCAGAGCACGACACGGGGCTCAATCTCACAAACCGCAAGATCATGACTGACCTGAAATCAAGAGTTGAATGTGTAACTGACTGAGCGACCCAGGCGCCCCCAACCCTGTGTTCTGTACACCTTTATTAATGTGTCTTCAGTCAAATGCTAATGTCCCACAACATTGTAGTTCTTATCCAATCATTCAATAAATATTTGTTGGGCTCCTAATGTCTGCTGGGAACAAATGAATCTTCATTTCTAGGGGTAACGTTTCAGGGTTCACTTGTTTATAGAAAGTCAGTAAATAAAACTTTAGTTTACTAACCCATCTTTCAAAGTTAACTGCTTTGCCAAACTGAATTCAACTGAAAAAATAAGTTAAAAATCATTATACACATAAGGATACAGGCAACACTTTATTTTTCTTTAAATAGTCACAACTCCAATTGATATTAATAGTCTTAATGTTTACTCAATAATGGCAGGGTTTTCTCTCATGGCATTTGTGATATAAATAATTTATTCTGTCTTAAGATTTATAAATCCAACATCTTTGAAGCAGTTCTTTGAATAAATCTGCTCAAGGACACACTGAACCTGGGCTATGAATCCCAATTTTGCCACATATTAGCTGTGTAACTTTAGGCAAGTTTCTCAATCTCTCTGGGCTACTTTCTGTACTCCATAAACAAGATGGTCAACGTACATGATTTCTACAGTCTTTCCTCACTCAAAAATCCTACTAATCTTTGTTAAAAATAGGAACTATTTCCCAAATCAGTTTACCTTTTCTAGTTTTCAAGTATAGGTAGGAACATGCTAAAAACAAGAATACCAGGCCAAGGGAAGCAGAAAACTCCATCAGTTTAACTTAAAGAGGACTAGCGGCTGCCGTGGACCTAACTGAGCCTGGACCAATCCAAGATGCGACCTTCACTCAGTAGAGCGCCTTCTGTTTGCCCTGTACAGTGCCTGGGGGTCCCCGGAAACAGAACCCGAGGGACTTATCTATTTACCTTATAGCGGTGACTCCCTACCACATCCAAAGTGTAACACAGAAATATAATTTATTTTAGGCAAACACCACTGCTATGGGAAGGAAACCTCCAAAATTATGTTTCTCCATTTGAAACTTACATTGAATTACCCAAAGAAAGAGCTAAATCTGGTCTCAGAGCAGCATTTTCTTTCTTTTTTTTTTTAATTTTTTTTTAACGTTTATTTTATTTTTGAGACAGAGAGAGACAGAGCATGAATGGGGGAGGGGCAGAGAGAGAGGGAGACACAGAATCAGAAGCAGGCTCCAGGCTCTGAGCCATCAGCCCAGAGCCCGATGCGGGGCTCTAACTCACGGACCGCGAGACCGTGACCTGAGCTGAAGTCGGATGCTTAACCGACTGAGCCACCCAGGCGCCCCCAGAGCAGCATTTTCTAAACAGCAAGCTTAAGCAAGAGCCTGACTATACACCCCAGAATCTGGATCTATTTTCCCAAAGAGAAAAGTGATAAGATGTGTTGTCTTTTTCCTGGGGCCTATGAAACATTTGATTAATGGCCTAATCTAGCAAATAACAACAAAAAATAACACCTGCCTACTTACTCTTGTCCTTAGAACTCTTAAGTTTGACCACAAAGCTTAAAAAACTGTAGTTAGCAGGTAAGGGACAAGTTTTATCCTTTCTTCTGTGTCCCCCTGCTTATTCCACCCTCAATGGGGAAAACTGGGATATTCTTCAAGTTTAAGGAGTAATTATTAAAATGAAGCCCAAACTCTAAAGGATGTTGATAAATATACTAATATATCATCTACTCAAGTTCATGTCTGTTTTCTAGTTGGTTAGCTCTAAGCCTGTGGCTTCATTTAATTCATACAGTTTGAGGAAAAAGCAAAAACTAAAACAGAATCCATTGATAGGGGCTTTCTGTCCTCTTCAAATGAGGAATTACAAACATTTAAATCAACCACCAATCCTATTTTTGGTTTATTTGAGGCAGAAATACATCAACACAGATTTTTTTTTTACCTCTGAAAAGTAAGTCACTACTTACGTAAAACAAACACCCCAGAAAGGAAAGCTTCATCATCCCCAGCCTGCAGTGGGATTTGGGGAAGCGTGCTGACGTAGCTCAGGATTTCATCTGCCAAACAACAACTGAGCTCATCTGTACGGAGTTGGTAAATTTGAAAAGGTAAACTACTAGAAATGTTGCATAATGACACCATAAGAAAAAAAAAGTCATTTTTGAGTTTGCTGTTCTTTAAACTCTTTGAATTCTTGATTCAGTGGCTCTGTTGAGTCACAACTGTGATCCATGTTGGCATGAACCAAAAATAACATGGCTAGCTGCAAAGGTTACAGGGTTTGGGCCAGCTTTTTATGGCCACACAGCAGTACCTTTCTGTTGAGTGGAAATGTAACATTTAGCTTGTAAGGGAAATCTTTCTCAAGCAGGTTCTTATTCAAAGTTGTCTTAGGTCTGCCCAAAGTGTTTGTTTCTGCTCTACTGAAAGCCAGAGTGAGCAGACTGCTAAGGTATAAAATATACGGTGTTAAAAGAACACATGTATCTTCAGGGGACTTCCTCTGAACATCCCATGCTAGACCAGACTACTAATGGAGAAAGTGAAGCTCGTTACTGAAGCAACTTAAAATCAGTTCTACATCTGACTTTGATTAGAAAACATAAGCCCTTTTCAGAATCTTTCCCCTTTCTTTCCCCTCCTCCCCTCAAAATGGCACTACAGACTGCTTCACTTTTTCCAATCATACAGTGATATTTGGAAAGTTCCACTTGCTTCCATTAAGAAAAATACAGAGAAGGAAAAAATACATAATAGCCATCTATCATTTTGTATGTGAGGTTTAGCTATGGGATTCTCAAAAAAAAAAAAAAAAGAAAGAAAGAAAAAGAAAAGAAAAAAACCTGTGTGTTATATGAATAATTTAACTACCATAGTGATAAGCCTATTTTCCTTTAAAGAAATGATTTGTATATTTAAGTTAGGTTTTGTTTCGTAATCTCTCAGCAAGGGTTTATTTTACCCTGACCTCTTTTGCAGTCATTTTTGTCAAAATGTCAAAATACATTTTGTCACTCATTCACATAGAATTATTTAATGCCTATCATACTCTAGACATCGAGATACAGAGAGGTAAGTGGCGTCAGCCCTTGTAATAGGGAATCTAGTAGGAAAGATTGGCTTGAATCAGAGAATTACAAAACGAGTTTGGCAAAGCAATCGTGATAAGGACTCCTCAGGAGAACAACACATTTGGTAGAGCATAATGTTGAGAGGGCTGAGCCTAATCATGGAGGTCAAGAAAGGCATCTCCGAGTAATAGTTGAGCAGAGATGCAAAGGGCGGGACAGAGTCCACTGGGAACGAAGAGTGAGTGAAGAGTAATCCAGGTGGAGAACTGTTTCCTGGTGCAGAGTCCCTCCATCTGAGGAACTAGAAGCAGGTCTGGGTAGCCTGAGGGCACAGCAGAGCCCCAGAAGGACTTGGGGATTGGGGAAGGAGGCTGACAAGCTGGGTAGCATAGCGACCGTGCAGGGACTAGGAGCCACTAAATAAACATTTGAGTCCTTCTCCCCAGAACAGCAGGAAGTCATTAAGGTGTAATAATGAGTAAGTAGTGGGTGCCTTAGTCAGATTTCAGTTTTATTCTTGTCACAGAAGCTAATGGTTGAGTAAAAGAAAAAACAAAATTCCAGGGGATCCAAAAATGAATTATGACCTTAATTATTCATTATTGTTAGGAATATCCCTAGCAACACATGTGAAGGATAAACTTGGCACACACCAGTTTCCTAGCAAGGACAGACAATGACTCTTCTCTTCATGGTCATAGAAAGTTGACCCAAACCCTGGTAACCTTTGCCATTAGTCATGTCGGTTTTGACCAACCCAACTCACCTGTTTCCAAAACACTGGGAGGCACTCTGGCAAGACGTGTCCAATTCCCTCAATAGGCCAGTGAACCCAAGTACCCTGCGTCCTTGGGTATCTCCAAATAGAACACTGGGAAGAAAATGCAAAGGCAAAGGGTAGATCTCAAGATCTCAAGTGATGACTGCTTATCAGAATGCTAGACCATTAGCTGGCACTATCCTTCCAGAAGGCATTTTTGTGTTCTGGTTTGCTTTGTGTGAAAGAGAGCCTCAGACTTTGTAAAGCTAGAGAACAGTCCCTCTGTGGTACACTTCCAAGTTCTATCTTCCCAAGTCCTTGAGGGCCCCCACAATCACCCCACTGCACATTCCACACCTTGAAAGTCAGCTTCTGGTGCCTTCCTCTCTTTCTTGCCTACCTCCTACTCACTAAGGCTTAACCAGATTCAGACACTTAAGACCTCCTCCATCAAGAGAAAAACCTGTAAGCAAAGTTCTAACAAGGAAAAAGGTGCTTTTTAATATTTTTAAAAAATACTTTCAAGAATGAGGAGCATAGGATGATAATGTGTAGGCAAGGTCTCCCTGCCCAGGCCCGTCATGTGGAGTAGCCCCATTCAGCTGTGAAAATTAGGTAACCACATGAAACTGAGCGGGCCTTTGATAATGAATAGAATGCTCTTAGCAGACCTGCAAGTTGAATGGAAGGAGCACATGTCACATAGCTCATAGTGAAACCCAGTCAAAGACCCAGGCAAGGATTTTGCCTAATGATGGATTAGTATAAGCAGGGACATATTATAACTCTCATGGACCCCAGGCATTTCTGTCTTTCTGGTCCCTTCTCCATTCTATATATAACATATATTACACCAATCATCATTTCTATTGTATAGTACATGTATATATACTGCATTAGTGTAAAGACAAATATTACATATAAGACAAATTCTTCAACCTAAAAGTTAATTTTTTTTCTTCCGACTTAAAACAAAAAATTCAAACATTTTACGAACTCCTGAAAGTATTACAGGCTCTCAGCACTGAGCCCACTGTGCCCAGGGGCTCAGCAAGAAAAACCTTTGCACAGAGTAATGCTTCTTGCACTCAGTGAAGGTGGTCCCCCCTTCCACACTGGTCACAGCACTTACCGTGGTGTCAATATCGCTGTCCCACTTCCCATCGGTTTGTGAGCTCCGGGAGCACGGAAGCATATTGGGGGCAAGTTTTCTTCCCCATCACTTGGCAAAGTGCCTCACGCTTCTTGGGGACTCCTTAAATGTTTGTGAAATGAGTGCATTGAATGATCTGGGTTGGGGCGCGGCTGAGAAGATCGTGCAGCTAGACTTGCTGGGCTTGGAAGGCCCATTAGCCGGCATTCGAGGCCCAGCAATGACCCTGTGCAGACGTCCCTGGAGGATTGCTGAAGAAGGCAGGGTGGGAGTCAGTCTGCCCGCCTGGGAACTCAGGCCGCAGGATCTATGGCACATTTCCTAACCTCTCCAAGCCTCAGTTTCCCCACTTTTAAAATGGAGGATCCTGAAATTGGGGTAGATGTCAAGGGGATAATAGTGTGGGGAACTTAGCGCAAAGCCAGACACATAAGAAGGAATAGACATATGTCAAATGTTATTGTCAGTTTGCCCGAATCTCTCATCTACATAGTAGGAATGAATTACACCTGTGTTACCAGGCCATTGTGAGAATAAAGGGAGGCAATAAAGGCTGAGGTACCTTTTTAATTGTGGCAGAGTGCTGAGAAAGCACAACACATCAGAAAACCTGACTCCGTATCCCAGCTTCAAAGCTTGTTGGCAGGCAACTACCAAGCCTCACATCACTTATTCACAAAATGCAGTTGATGCCTACCTGAGAACGGAGCTTGGGGGTGAAATGATATCATGAATGTGAAAAAAGAGCTTTGTAAAGTCCAAGGAGCTATTAAAAAAAAAAAACAAAAAATCACTGCCCAGGGGCACCTGGGTGGCTCAGTCAGTTAAGTGCCCGGCTCTTTTTTTTTTTTTTTTAATTTTTTTTTTTCAACGTTTTTTATTTATTTTTGGGACAGAGAGAGACAGAGCATGAACGGGGGAGGGGCAGAGAGAGAGGGAGACACAGAATCATCGGAAACAGGCTCCAGGCTCCGAGCCATCAGCCCAGAGCCTGACGCGGGGCTCGAACTCACGGACCGCGAGATCGTGACCTGGCTGAAGTCGGACGCTTAACCGACTGCGCCACCCAGGCGCCCCAAGTGCCCGGCTCTTGATTTCAGTCAGCTCAGGTCATGATCTCACAATTCATGGGTTCAAGCCCCACAACAGGCTTCACATTGACAGGGCAGAGCCTTCTTGGAATCCTCTCTCTCCCTCTCTCTACCCCTCTCCCTCTTGCTCTCTCTCTCAAAAAAAAAAAAAAATCACTTGTTATTTATTGGTCACAAATATCCAAAGCAATAAATTCTCACTTGGGGCTTAACAATGGCAGCCATTGATTTCACCCTCTCCTGTTTCCGGTCTCCCTTCTCTTCCTTCCTCTGCTGTCAGCCCCTTTTGGGTTTTAGCATTTCGTTCCTTAAGGAGGTCTACCTTGGAGTTTCTTTGTGTGTTTAACCCCTTAGACTCTGGCTAACTTCAGCCTTTTCTCCCATGTGCCTACTGGTAGACTGAGGTCCCTCAGGACCATCCCGTTCCTCTGGGGAGTTTGACTTCACTTGGTGGGAGAACCTCTTGAAATTTGTCACTTGTCAAATCCAATAACCCCAGCCTGTGTTCAATGAGATAACATAAAAGGCACCAACCGCTGTATTCACTTCCCTTTCCCTGCAGTAGACACACGTAAGACTTCCTGCCTGTTTATAAGGCTATTGTTCTAGGTTGGGGAGGAAGTTGTAAAACAGTAAAACAGAGAAAACCTCTCTGATAGCTTTATCCTGTAGGGTAAGGTCAAAACGACCCCTTGCTGCAATTGACAGTTTTAAGACCCCCAGAGAGGCACGTCTGACTCTGCTCTCAGACTTCAGACATCGCCACCCCAGCCGGTGACTCACCCTCCCAGAGGAAAGGGTGGGGCTGCCAAAAGTAAACAGATCAGGACACCTAAGTCTGAGAACCCTGGGAATGTGCTATCTTGGGAGGAAGCTGCCCGGCTCACTAGGAGATCATCAGGGCAAACATATGGGTTTGAAAGAGATCCCTGTGGACGGGCTGTCATTGACATGGCCAATTTTTAGCTTCAAACCCTAGAAAAGTTTCCCTGTGATTCACCAAATATCTCTTTTCAGTTTTCTGGTTGCAAAGTAGAATTTCCTCAAATTTCAGAAATTATTTAGAAGCAAGGATTCTCCTTTTTGACCCATGCAGTCTGTGTCTTCCTCTTTGAGCGTCTCTTTCTCTGTGCTCCAAAACTGAGAACCCTGGCCCGAGCAGAGGTGGGTTAACCAGAAAGAGGTATTTCCCCATCCACTGTTCCCCAGGACTAGGAGCACCTCGGAGGACAACCGTTATCCAGGGCCTGAACTCCTTCTGCTAGCGGGGCCTTCCAGGGTGCCCTCTTGGCCTGGCTTCTCTAAGAGCCGCTGACCCTGCCATCTACCCCATATTGCCCCACACTGCACAGGTGGGTCCCGGCTGCCTTGCCTGGACCAGTGTGTCCCACCTATGTCAGGACAGGTGCCTGACCTGAGCTTGCCAGAACAGATTCTCCCAGGACTGAGGGACCAGAAATAAGAGACGCTAGTCAGTTTCTGTTTATGTGACTGAAGGTGGAGGAACATAAAAATTCAGGAGTTGAGAGATAGCCATCTTCTGCCATCTGCACTGAGGCACAGGATCTGATGGTCTCTGGATAAACCCCTGTGATAAGATAAAACCAGAGAGAGAAAAAGGAGAGGGGGGGAGAGGGGTAAGGAGAGAAAGGGAGAAATAACAGTTTGGTGTCTGGTGGCTCTTAAGTTCTTGACTCCTGACCCCTCCCCCAACAATAGGCTTCCCTGCCCTTGGGTTCCACAAGACACACCTGTGTCCATGTGATTCCTTCCCACTCTTTACTGAAGCTAGTAATCAGGCTGATTTCTGATATTTACAACCTTAGCCCTGAGGTTGCCTCTTTACCAGTATTTCCCCTTTCTTGGCAGCTACCTCGATTCTGTCATCCACATTTCCATCAGTGCTGTGCACATGCTTTAGAGGAATGTGACTTCAGAACAGTACATATGACTCAGGGTTAAGTTAGCATAACCTGATCCCCTGACCACAGGTCAGGTTCAGGAACAGACCCATCAGACATTGAGGACAATGAGATGGGAGGAGTAGCTTGATGTGGTCTTTTGGGAGCTTCTAGAATGACCCCTCACTCATGCCTTCGATACGAATGGGAGTTCATGGCAACCATCTTGTAACCGTAAAGAGATGACCCCATGGAGGGCTACGTGGGAAAATAGAAAAATGGGGGAAGATGCCTGGTCTTGGAAGACATCACTGAGCTATGAAATCAAACCATTCCTAAAGACCACCTTCTCTCACACTATCCCATTACGTGGGCCAATAAATCCCTTTAACTAAATATCTTAACTAAAATTTCAAGACACTACCCCAATGTACATGTTTCCACAGCAGTAATCCCAAACTATTTCAGTGTGTTTTGGGAGAATAAACAGTGAAACAGGAAAAGAGTGATTGATTAGAAAATCATACCAATGGAAACTTAAGCAAGCCATGTACTTTCTTGAGCCCAATAACGCATACGCTGAATGAAAAGAAGTAGACTTCCAACACCAACATTCTCTCATTGTAATCATAGACCCTCCGCCCCAACTTGTATTGAGTCCTATGGGGGCTGTTTATAATTACATATGTGAACTATGCCATGTTCTCAAACTCAGAAATCAACAACAACAACAACAACAACCATTTCATTTACATTAAAGCTCTCACTGTGAGGGAAGACACCCAGGGTTAGAATTCTAACACAAAGGTGGACGGGGAAAACACAAAGAGTCTTCTGGCTGAGTCCTATTCATAAAAGCCAGCTGTTGGAGCATTTTTTAGTTATAATGACCAAGGAATCCATGGTTTTGGTGGCCTTGCTGGTCACACCCAGCCAGGGGACACCCTTCACTTGAGCTGTGTGGTTGTGGTTGGCTCTGACAATGGAAAGAGCAGCTGGTTCATCGGGCTTTGTGAAAAAGGATCTAAGTGTGTAATATTTAACTTAGGCTTTAAATCCATTAGGGAACACACTGAACCCTTAAAAGTTAGTATTTGTTGTTGATATTATTTTTCAAGACATTTTTTCATTGTCAGAGATCATTGTTTTTCTCTTTTGTGGCCTGGTTACTGCTAAGAAAATAAAACCCATCCCAACCCAGAAACTCAGAACTGATACTCCAGGTTCTCTCACTGGAAAGAACAACAAAAACAAAAACCTGCATAATTAACTTACACCACAAAGGGCACCTACAAGATTGTGTGTGTGTGTGTGCGGATATGCACACACACACACATACATACACACTCACACCAATTCATAAAGGATCTTGGACCCAATCACCCAGGAATCAAGCTGGGACTAGAACTGCTGTATGGATTTACTTTTACTGGAGTTTTCCAAATGTTCAAGTTTAGAGCAGACTTCAGTACGCTATTTTTCAACAAGTCTCTTCTCCTTACAGCTTTAAATATAGCTGAGCAAAAGTCAAGCATGATCTCAAAAGAACAAAGCAGGAAAAGTTCATAGATCATCATTTGGTGAACTACCAAGGATATATCATATGACACGATCTGTATGTCAGGCCAATTTTAAGACTGATGTCTACCCATACTAGGGAATATAATACTGGAGAAAAATATTCTAGAGATTGTAAAGAAACAGTATGGTGTGCATTTCCCAAATGCCTTTAGATTAGCTTAAAAAGCATGGTAAGTTTTGTCAGCCAAAAACATATTTCAAACAAAAAATATTTCACAATTTTCTTGACTCACAGACTCCAAAGTTGAGACCTAGAAGAAATCATAGTGGTTACCCCGTTCAGTCTCCCCATTGTTATTTGGCATATCTATATTTAGTTATGTAGAACACTAGTTCGAAATATAACTAAGCCTATTAAGAGTGTAATATTCAACACTATATGATTTTATTTACATGAAATTCAAAAACAGGCCAAACTAGTTGATGGTGTTAGAAGTCAGAATATTGGCTCCAGCTGGGAGGGAGGAAGGAGACTGAGGAGAGGCCTGTGATGATGTTCTGTCTTTTGATCCAGGTGATGGTTACTTTGGTACATGATAGTTGTGACATTTATAATCAAGCTGTACATTTATAATCTGTGCATTTTTATGTGTATGTTATACATTAATCTAGAAGAAGTCTATTTCCCAAAACAAGAGCATAGATAACCAAATCTAAGTAAAACAAAAACAAAAACAAAAAGGAAAGATGTTGTGTTTTCAATCCATTATTTAATTTAGAAATCCATTACCTTTTTATTCTCCTTTTAAATTCACATATGGGGCGCCTCATGGCTCAGTAGGTTAAGCATCTGACTTGGTTTCAGATAGGGTCATGATCTTGCAGTTTTGTGGGTTCAAGCCCAGCATCAGGCTCTGTGCTGACAGTGTGGAGCCTGCTTAGGATTCTCTCTCTCTCTCTCTCTCTCTCTCTCTCTCTCTCCCCCCCCCCCCCTTGCTCACTCTGTCTCCGTCTCTCTCAAAATAAATAAATAAAACTTTTTTTTTAATTTCAAATTTAAATTCACATACAGTCTAACTCACGGCTTTTGGTGTCTATGAGTCAGACAAATGCATGCCATCAGGGCACCATTATGAAGATACAGAACAGCCGTCTCATCCTCGAAGATTTCCTTGCGCTGCCCCTTTGTACTTGACCCTTCCCCCACATTCACCCCTAGCAACCACTGATCTGTTCCTATAATTTTGCATTTTCCAGAATGTCATATAATTAGAATCATACAAAATGTAGTCTTTTGAGTCTGGCTTCTTTCACTTTGCACAAGGCACTTGAGATTCTTCCACGTTGTTACGTGAACCAGTAATTTGTTCCCTTTTATTCCATTCTGAATAGCATCCCAGTATTTGTGCTATGGTTTGTTTATCCATTTACCAGTTGAAGGACATTTGTGTTGTTTCCAGTTTTTGGCATTCACGTACAAGTTTTTACGTGAACAAAAGTTTCCAGTACTCTTGGGTAAAAACCTAGGAGTGGGGTTGCTGGATTATATGGTTGGTGTATGTTTAACTTTATAAAAATAAAAAAAAAACTGCCAATTTTTTTTTTCCCTGAGTGGCTGTACATTTCATTCCTGCCAGCAATGACTGAGAATTCCAATTGCCCTGCATCCCTGTAAGCACTTAATATTGTCTTTTTTTTAAAAAAGCCATTCAAATTGGTGAAGAGGTCATGTTCACAGAGAACATTTGCCCAAGATTCTGCTAAAGGTACACATAGTAAATTTAAAATTGAGGAAGAAATAGATACATTAATATAGTTCTGCAGGCCGATTGAAATGATTTATTTCCCAGGCACCTGGGTGGCTCAGTCACCCTGGACTCAGGTCATGATCTTGAGGTCCGTGGGTTCCAACCCCGCATCAGGCTCTGTGTTGATAGCTCAGAGCCTGGAGCCTGCTTCAGATTCTGTGTCTCCTTCTCTCTCTGCCCCTCCCCTGCTTGTGTGCGTGCACTCTCTCTCCCTCAAAAATAAATAAATATTAAAAAATAAAGGTGAAAGGATTCTATTTCCTTAAAAATGATGAACTTTCTTTTCAATCTGAATCTTTTTAATAATTGATACTGAATATTTTCTATTCATTGGCCATTTTTGTTCCTTTCTATGTGAAATGCCTGTTTAGATACTTTGCTCCTTTTCTGTTAGTATTTTTAAAACTAATTTGAAAGAGCTCTTTGTGCTTTATGGAAATCAGACTGTCGATTGCCATTATGTTGTGAATAAGTCGGTGCTTTTACTTTATGAAGTTGGCTGCTAGAAAGAGATTTTCTGAAACTTAGACTCAAATTTATGATTATTTTTCTTTATGGCTCCTGAGTTTAACATTATCATTAAAAATCCCTTTTCCATTCAAAAATTATAAAAAATTCTCATCAATGTTTTCACTATTTTTTGACTTTATTTTCTTCTGGGTAAACACTGATCTACCTAGAATTAATTTGGGGGTAACAATTAATGAAAAGATCTCAACCTATGGAAATTAAAATTAAGGAAAAGAATTAAAATCTGTAGGTAAAAGATGGAAAAAAATTCTTAAGATTAATTAACATCTTTCCCAAAATAATTTTTTTTAATTTAAGCCTTTCAGTCATTTTCATTTGCCACTACATTCTAGCTCTCTAACCATTTGAGATTTTTCCTTTTGCCAGCTTTATTTAAAGTTGAATGTAACAGGGACTTCATGGGGAAATGTGGTATCAAGGTCTGTTCTTAAATATTTCAAATGTAAATGCAAATTTAAGTGACACACTTTGATCTTGGTTAGCTAAACAATATACCCAACACCTATTCATTTAGAAAACCTTATTGAGGGTGCCTGTGTGGCTCAGTTGGTTGAGCTTCTAACTCTTGATTTTGGCTCAGGTCCCGGTGATCTCACAGTCTGTGAGATCTGTGCTGACAGTGCAGAGCCTGCTTGGGATTCTCTCTCTCCCTCTCTCTCTGCCCCTCCCAGCTCATGCTCTCTAAATACATAGATACATACATGCATGCATACATACATATATACATACCCTCCTGGGAAAAATGTGCATTCCAATGACAATAGTTTGATCACAGAAAATGTAAATTCAAATGCATAGTTTATCCTAAATATACAAGAATATTCCCATCACCACTTGTTAAGCAACTCATATTCCCCTCGCACTGACTTGAAATGCTACTTTTGTTATATAATAAATTCTCATTTTTCCTTAATCAATCTATGAAATGGACACTTTTATGGTTCTATCAGATTATGCCTCTAAACATGAAAGAGACTAACCTTCATTTTGTGTGTGTTTTATTGTGAAAATTAACATAGATACAGAAAAGTGCATTAAAAATGTAAGGACATTTAAACAGTCATAAAGGGAATCTCTGGGCAAACACTCATCCAGGTCAAGAAATGGAACTAAAATTTATTTTTTAGGCTGTCTCCCACAAACTTCCTATTAAAATAAGAATTATGTTAGTTCTGATGGTTAGGCAGTCACGGTTAGTCCTTTAGTAAAAATTGGGATGTAAGTCGATAGTGGAACCACCAATGCTCCAGGAAATAGAAAGCACTTGGTTAATTTTGCTATTTTTGTAAATTAATAGGCTTTAAACTTCCTTATAATTCTATACTACACAAATACAATGCAATAATTTTTCCTTATTATACAAAAAGATTTTTCTAAGTTAATCAATCCTGTAAAAAAAAAGAACATGCAAACTTGAGAAGGACCCCTTTTCAGATGTTCAGAAGTATTTGTTTATTTATAAATGGTTAGGACTGTGCTGTTCAATATGGCAGCTACTAGCCACAGATGACTACTTAAACTTCAATTTATGTTCATTGAAATTACATGAAATTAAAAATTCAGTGCCTCAACTGCACTAGCCACATTTCAAATGCTCAAGGGCCACATGTGGCTAGTGGCCACCACTGATACAGCACAGATACAGAACATCTCTGTTGACGCAGAATGTTAAGTTGGATGGTGCTGGTTTAGACCTTCCTTGGCTTCCACAAGTGATTTGGAGTGTCTTAAAACTTAAAACTAAACACTAAAACATGAATTTGAGGCGTCTTTAAAACATTCAACATCTACAATTAAAATAAACACAGGAAAGAGAGATCATAAATTACAAAGAGGGAAAAAAAAAGCAATGTACTAGGAACTAGTGATATTATACAATGAAGCACTAAATCTTTTTCTAACCTTGTTTACCCAAAGCTAAACCAATAAAGCATCTGATGAATTTCTCATTAGGCAGAAGGAAGCACACACTTTTATTTGGCAAGCCATACTGTTTCCTGGCAACATTGGGTGAGAAAATATTAACGGGGGATCTTCTATCAGTATAACTCATGGATGGCCGGACCATTTATGTGGCCTCTGCTCACCCTGCACACCTTGAAGCCAATGTTCATCACCTCAAAACAGCAGCAAAAATCACTAGGAAGATTTTCCTGCAGGTTTTACGGGGAGATGAAAAAAAGACTACGTCACTAAGCACAAGACAAAACCTCATCCAACTTGTATTAGCCGTCTCTGTCCTTGTCCATCCTAAGGTCTCTTCTCCACTCCCCCTTCAGCTCAGTTTTCTTTTCCTTCTCTCCTCCTACTCCCTAATTCTTCACCCACAGCTTCTAAAAATTCTCTTTATCTGCCCCAGCAATTCAGCTCATGCCCTTCCATGCACACCTCACTCGGCAAAACGAAAGCTTGAGTGGGAAGCGAATTAGCAACCTACAGTCCTGCCTGCGGCCTGCCTCACAGAAGGCGTCCTCTGCTCACCACATAAGAAACGCTGAGCAACCATTTGAATAATGTCTCTAACAGCAATTTTGAAGACAATTTTAAAAAGCTGCATGGGGCGCCTGGGTGGCGCAGTCGGTTAAGCGTCCGGCTTCAGCCAGGTAACGATCTCGCGGTCCGTGAGTTCGAGCCCCGCGTCAGGCTCTGGGCTGATGGCTCGGAGCCTGGAGCCTGTTTCCGATTCTGTGTCTCCCTCTCTCTCTGCCCCTCCCCCGTTCATGCTCTGTCTCTCTCTGTCCCAAAAATAAATTAAAAAAAAAAAAAAAAAAAAAACAACTGCCATTACGACATTAAATTCTAATTTAGTCCGAGGGATTCTCTGACTTAAAAATTTAAGCTAATTCGATCCAGATATTTGCTTTCTGGTAAACTTGGTAGCACTCAAGGCAAAGCAGAAAAACAAATAGACACGCATACAAGGGATGATATGTTTCACTTCTGGAGGAGAGAAGCGTGCAGTTTTTATGGGAGGACATTCTTTTTTCCAGCTCTGCAGCTGCTGACATCTGGGACAGAGGGGAAATGACTTTCCCAATCACAGAGATCAGGAAGAAACAGGTCTGAGGTTCCAGCATATTGGCCTTCTGGACAATTCCATTATGCCACCCTGCCTCCCTTGATGACTACAGCATGGGAGAGGGCAATAGACACAAAGTTCATCATGGTAGTGGCCAAACCTGGCCCCAGAGAGTCCAGGTAGCCAAGACTGGTCCAATAATGAATTCCTCCAGAGCAGCAGCTCTCTGCTGACACTACATTTCAGAAGAAGGAACGTAAAAAAAAAAACCACAGACCTTGTGTTTACCACCTTCCTTTTTTTTTAAGTTTATTTATTTATTTTGAGACAGAAAGATAGTGTTGGGGCGGGGGGCGGGGGGAGAGGCAGAGAGAGAGGAAGACAGAGAGAATCCTAAGCAGGCTTCTCACTGTCAGCACACAGTTGGATGTGGGGCTCGAATTCACAAACTATGAGATTGTGACCTGAGCTGAAGTCGGACGCTTAACTGACTGAGCCACCCAGGTGGCCCCCCAACCCTTCTTTGTAGACAGAAATCAATTAGAAGTCTATTTAGACATTGAATTCATACACTCAGAGAAGTAGGAAAAACTCCAGAGCTCGTCCTCTGCAGCTTACTGCTCCATTTCATGGATGAGGTCACTGAGGCCCAGGAAAGTTTTGTGATTTGTTTAAGATCACCAGTAGATTAGGGCCAGAACCAGAACCCAAGACTGCCTGAAGCTCCAGTTATTTAAATCAGAGTTCATAAATCATTGGCTTATACAGTGCTTTTAATTTTTCAATTACTTGCTACAGTTTTAAAGTTGGGAGATGGTACCTCCACAAGTCTACATTTGTGACTTTAAAAAGAAAATCAGGGGGCATCTGGGTGGCTCAGTCAGTTAAGCGACCGACTCTTGATCTCTCGGCTCAAGTCATGATCTCAAGTTTTGTGACAGCACGGAGCCCGCCTGGGATTCTCTCTCTCTCTCTCTCTCTCTCTCTCTCTCTCTCAGAATAAATAAATAAATAAGCATAAAAAAAAGAAAATCGAAGATTCGCTAACATGGAGGGACAGCCATCTCCTCTAGGTAAGCCATGAGACCCTTGGTTCACTGCATTTACCAAATAGTCTCTACATACTGCACCTGCTGACGTCACCATTTACACGGCCAGCCTGCCGCCCAAAGTCCTGTGAGTAGCAAGCTCTGCCTGAGATCCCTAGTACATGTTTCCCCTCCCCGGTCAGGCAGTCAGCTCCCCAGACTCAGAACCATGCCCGAGGTATTTTTGTAACTCCAGTAGCAGTGGCTGGCATATGATTGGTACTTAAGGCATGCTATTTTTTGAATAAGCAGAGCCTGAATTATGGATTGACAGTTACAGAGGGCGATGAGAAGGGGCACATCTTTCTCTGGCTCACAGTTCCGCTCTCCTGAGTTGCCAGCTTCTGAGAGACATCATCATCCATGGAGACTACCTGGTAGCTGGCCCTCATTGGTCCCTGACCACCTCAGCTCCAGCAACCTCCAGCTCTACCTCCTTCACCACAGAACCTTGGTCACACAGTCGCAAACAGAACCTTGGGGTTCCTCTGAAGCATTAGCTAGCCAACATCTCCTTTCCCTGACGAAGCTCCCATCTTGTCGGCTCTGTCACGCCCTGGCTTCCACCCCAGCCAGTCTCTACACATGCAGCAACAGACCTTCAGTTCTCTGCCACTCTCCTGTCTCCGAGGCTGTCACAGTGCTCCTGATGGCACCGCCTTCCTGGCCAGCCCCGACTCCCTGCTCCACATCACAGAGCCTCAAAATGTTTTTCAGACTCTAAAGAAGTACTGTGGTCTAATAATTTCAGAGCACTTTTTACAAACATTTTTAGGGTTCAAAATGTGTAGTTTAGCAACTTTAAACAAATGCCCTACTTTGAGGAGGTTTTTGCCCTGCCTTTTATCTTTGTTTTTTGTTTTCTGGTGTTTTCTTTGTGCACCATAATTTTTCCTTTGTCAACCATAAGGTTTGCATTGTGGTGTGAATGTGTGTGTGTGTGTGTGTGTGTGTGTGTGTGTGTGTTTTAGTTACCCAACAGATAAAGCAATGCGTTAACCTTGCTGAAAACTGTGGGTGTATCATTTCTAGAGCAACTATTTAGAAGTAACTACTGTAAGTTGAGCTTTTCTGCCCACTGTAGAAACAACACATCCAAGCATGCTGAAAACTTAGAAAGGTGGCTCTAGAGGCACAGCTATCCACCACAAAGGCACAACATATAATTCAACTATGTAACAAATATTATATTTCCAAATAAGTAAAAGGCCACAAGTGGGGAAGAGTGGGAGCTGAAAAAAAAATCCAAATTTCATTAAAACAGTGGTTGCAAGCAAAACTGAATTAACTTTGACAGTCACAGTTGCATGAAGTATCTGTTATTACATGTGTCAAGATAGCCAAACATCTAAAACTGAAGTATGAAGGATCCATTGTTCAATCTGCAAAAGGGCAAGATCATGTAAATGAAAATACGATAGGAAAAAAGGTACCAAAGAGAAAGATTCCAATAGAAACCTTCTGATAAAAACTCAAAACATATACAAAGAAACTTCGCCAAAAAATAGACAAAGAGAGACAAAAATCTTGAAAAGATTTACTGCAAAGAAAGTAGTAAAATGAGGAAAGGCTATTCAGTGGTCCAATTGCTTAAAACAAAAATAGAAAGGAGAGGTCAGCAACGCTGACCGGTTGGGAGGGAGGGGTCCACACAAGAGTGATCGGAGGACTTCAGCCTTCCACGGCCCTCTTGGACTCCTAGCTGAGCCACTCCCTATAAATATCCTGGGAGACACAATGCCAGGCCCCCAGCCCTTTTATCCAGGATCATTCCCTACGCCCTTGCTGCATGAAACTTTGGGGGTCTGCCACTTCAAGAAAGCATAAAAAATGCTAGGAGTTGCTTAAACAAACAAAAATGAGCAGGCAGGTTAAAAATAAGCAATGAAAACAAGAAGTGGAATATGCCTTAATGCATTATCTTCCTGGTAGAATAGCAATGGTCATTTAGTTATTATGATTGTGATGAGTAGCTAAGAATATTTATTTCAACCTCATTTGTTTTGCTGTCTATGTTAGCCAAAAAAAAAAAAAAAAAAAAAGGACGAAAAGTCAACAATTAAAGCCGGAGGGACTCATCATTTTCCCATTTCCAACACTGCCTTATGAAGTGGTATGTCCTTGTGGGATTGGGGTGGGGGGGGTGCGGTAGAGGTGGGGTGGAAAGATCATCGACAGCCATTTTGCCCAGACATGTACCAAACCACTGCTGAACAGCCAAAAAAAAAAAAAAAAAAAAAAAAAAAAAGCAACAGGAGATCAGCCAAGAGGAAAAGCGAAACCCCCCCGCCCCCCCACCATGGTGACGGCAAGAGCAGGCTCCAAAAGCTACTTCCAGGGGACACCCCAGCCAAACAAGCAAGCAGCCCTGGAGGCACAGGGTCTCAGTACCAGAGCCCACAACCACATTCATTTACCACGTGCCATTTTTACAGCGTGTTCTAGTAACTAACCAGGTGAGGCATAGGAAGCCGTCCCATCACCGCCCATTGCCGAGGTCTTCCTGGATGGGCACGTCCCTCTCCTCTCCTCTCCTCGCTGCTTTCTGACTTCCCCGCCACATGCACCCTCTCTTGTCCTTCCGCAGAGATGTTGAGTCAATTCAGTTTGGTCTCTGTGTTCTGCATTTGAAGGCCTCGATCTTACCCCCCCTGCCCCTCTCTACATACGCGGTAATGCTGCTCAGGACGAACGCTCACTCTTTCCCAAACACACTCAGTTTCTCCCCTCAGGAAGCTGTCCTGCAGCTCTGGGTCCAGAGCCCTGGGTGAAGTGGGTCTCCATTCTACTTTCCTTCCTTCTAAAATGTCACTATCCCGGTATGAAGGAGATAAGACTTGCCCTGAGGGGTTCTAGAACTTTCTGACACTTCCTTCATGTCACGCCTTCCACCCTTTCCGAGGGTCTGCTCCTTGATGTCAAGGGCAGGCCTTCATACTCACAAAGTCACGTACCTCAAGCCGCTCAGGCAGCATCGTGTACATACTAGGTACTTAAATATTGTCTGGATATTTATGATTGAATGGGATTGAATTGTAAAATAAGATTTAAGTGGTCTAAGCTGTGGGTGCCCTGAAGCTACATTCGCAGAAGCAGAATTTTAATGCCAAAGAGAATCTGAAAACCCTACAGATGAAGCTGAAGCCTGGGAGGATTATTGTCTTGTCCAAGGACATACAATCAGAAACCGAAATTGGATGATTGAAAATAAGTTCCCCAGGACTTAATTTTGATGATCTTATAACATATTAAGGCAAAATACTGATATGTTAATTTTGGAATATCTCTTGAGGAAATTGTCTGATTTTTCAGCCATATATGGCAGTCTGCTGGGTCCCAGGCGCTGTGCTAAATGTTCAGGGCAGGGCCCACTGCCTTGCAAGTGTATAAATTAAAATAGTTATTAATGTCTTTAGAAAGGCAGTAAATAAATAGGGGCGCCTGGGAGGCTCAGTCAGTTAAGCGTCAGACTTTGGCTCAAGTCATGATCCCCCAGTTCGTGGGTTGGAGCCCCGCGTCGGGATCTCTGTCTACAGCTCAGAGCCTGGAGCCTGCTTCGGATTCTGTGTCTCCCTCTCTCTCTACCCCTCCCCCGCTCGCCCTCTGTTTCTTCTGTCTCTCAAAAATCAATAAACATTAAATAAAATAAAATAAAATAAAACAGAAAGGCAGAAAGTAGACTGTCATTCCACCAAGATCCCACATGGGAAGGCTACATGGAACCAGAACAGCTCCCTTATTCCCTAAATCAGTGCTACTTTTTAGCTAACCACATTTCCTCTGTACATGCAAATGTCCATTCTGTTCACCCATCTGTTCTTATCTGTGCCTTCTGTAATAAAAGCCTTAGTTTTAAATCCACGCCTATATTGCTGTCTGCTTTCATTTTTGGCTCCTCTAATATCACTCCTGGCCACAGCTGCATGGCTTCTGTCTTTAATGTGGATGATAAATAAGTCTTCAATTTTTGACATTATGAGGTTTATGGTGGGTCATTTTACTCTAGGAGATACACACCACCTCCCCAGCTTCCAAAAGAGGGGAAGAAAAAGCACATAAGAATGATTTGAATGATTTTAACTCCTAACTTGGCCCTTCCATATTTTGTCTTCTTTTTAATCCTCCCCTTCCTGTTTAATCTTTTCAAGATCACCATCTTCTAACACGATGTGGAAACGAATGGGATGCTTCTTAAACGTAGCCTGGATTAGACATCTGTGAATTGACCTCTATTCTATGTAATTTTTCATGGCTTCTTGTTTTGTTTCATTTTTAATTCCTTCAGCAGACGCGAATGCTCTCTGGCTTTGCCACAAGGACTACTACATAAG
The DNA here is from genome assembly GCF_023721935.1 of Panthera uncia. Lineage (NCBI taxonomy): Eukaryota > Metazoa > Chordata > Mammalia > Carnivora > Felidae > Panthera > Panthera uncia. Next base: position 19,719,731 of record NW_026057581.1, read on the forward strand.
CAGTGAAAGTTGTTTACAGGACACGGTTCCTTCTGGGGGCATTGTGTAGGAGGTATTCCCTCACGCAATACAAATCACCTTCCTAAAGCTGACATTTCATTCTTTGTGTGACCCTTCTTGTTCAAATAGCCAACCATTTTGCAAACAGGGAACATCACACAGAGCGTCAGAACTCCAGCCAAGCCTGGGCGGAGGGGGCTAGGTCAGACAGAGTCTCAATCATATGTTACACTTTCATTTCTTCCATTGGCTTGTGTCCCACATGCTATTTAACAGCAGTTAGTGCCAGTTTCCTTTGTTTCTGGGAATGTATCAAACATGTACCTAACATGAATTTAATTCCTTATCAGAGTTGAAATAAGAGTTTGCAAAAAGTATGAACAATCCTCTCCACAGGTTTAGGAGTGAACAGTCTTGGATGTATTGCTGGATTATGGGTTCTCTTACCTAAGAGTGTCTTGACTACACTGCCTTCAAGCATAGAATGCAGAAGTGGGACACATTGTAAAGACTTCTAGAAAATAGAAATTTGAAGGTGGTTAAAGATAAATCACTAAGAAACAGATTCCTTAGTCAACTGGGTCGGTATCTGTCAAAGAACACTTTGTAGGTGTATGATTCCACATATTTTAGATGCAAATTAGTAACTATTGTCTGTTTTCCTTTGCTCAGAAAATGTCTCCATTAGTCAATGTTCTCCAGAGAAATAGAACCAATAGGATATGTGGGTACACACACACAGATTTTAAGGAACTGGCTCATGCCTGCAGCTGTGAGGGTTGGCAAGTCTGATATTTGTTAGGCAGGTCAACAGGCTAGAGACCCAGGGAGGAACTGACGTGGCAGTTTGAGTCCAAAGGAAGTCTGGAGGCACGATTTCTTCTTCCACAGAGGACTGTAGTTTTTTCCTCTTAATGTCTTCAAGTGATTAGATGAGGTCCACCTGCATTATGGAGGGTACTCTGCTTTACTCAAAGTCTACTGATTTACAGGTTATTCTCATCTAAAAATACATTCACAGTGACATCTAGATTGATGTCTGACCAAATATCTGGACACTGTGGCCCAGCCAAGTTGACACATAAGATGAACCATTGTAGTGCCATGTGCACAATCTGAAGTTCTCTACAAGAAATTAAAACATTATGTTACTTTATGCAATATCTTCTAGTTTTCAAAGCACTTTATCACTTTGCCCTTAGAGACATTATGACATGAAACTTACAGTTGAGATCCCTTGAAAATTGGAAAGAAAAGGCCCTTTTTCAAAAGTTTAAGTCCTTTATCTAGAACTTACAATATAGCAATTGCAGCAACTAATGTAATAAATGGTTCAACTTCACCTACTTGATCCATTACATGCTGGAAAAGTGTAAGACCAGTGGTTCTCTTGTAACACTGTGTGTATGGGGAAATGCATTCAAACCTATAAATCAAAATACCAGTAGTATGGTAGCCTGCCTGGGTCAGTCTCCCATAAGTTAGGGATCATCGTGGGGACTCAAGGTGAACTGAAATTGGGGGTGCCTGGGTGGCTCTGTTGGTTAAACATCCGACTACAGCTCAGGTCATGATCTCACGGTTCATGAGTTCGAGCCTTGTGTTGGGCTCTGGGCTGACAGCTCAGAGCCTGGAACCTGCTTCAAATCCTGTCTCTTTTTCTGCCCCACCCCTGCTTGTACTCTGTCTCTCTCTCAAAAATAAATAAACATTAAAAAAATAAAAGATAAACTGAAACGGGAAGAGCGATATGTTCTTTGCCACCAATAACTTCTCTGTGCATTTGCATAGTCGTAAGAAGCAATCACTCTACATTTTTATTAGCTGATGTTCTCTAACCCAAATAATCCCTGGTACCTGGGTGTACAAAGGAAAAATGATCTGGAGAAGGTCCCTGCTACTAAAACTCTTTCCATATGAAAGTTGTTTATTAAACAAGGGCCATCTTGTCTAGATAAAAGGAGAGGAGTCATTTTAATTGTTAGAATAACAGCACTCAATAGTGATGTGACCATTGGAGTTTTTGTTGTGTGTGTGTGTGTGTGTGTGTGTGTGTGTGTTTTGTCTTGGAATATACAAAAGCAAGGAAACAAGAACAGAGAATCTAAACCGTGTAATGGAAAAAGAAGCCCATCTATGTGCTAACACAGTTAACGCTGTTACTAGGATTGAGCTGTAAATAAAAGCTCCCAAAGTGATAAGGGTAATATGTACAATGTTATGCATTTACCAGATGCATTTTTATTTCCCTCCTCCCAGCCCACAGTTCCCAGCTTTCTGGTAGCTGGGGAGGCAGGACTGGGTGCTGCTGACAGACGGCTGTCGGAAGTTACACAAGCCACTTTCCTGCCCACCAGTGCCCCACCAGCAGCATGGTCCACGAGCTCTCCTTTCCAGTCTTACAGACCGCACTTTGAAGATTGCATAGTCATGAGAGAAAAGGATCCTGAAACCCCCAGTCCCTGCTTGATAAAGACACACCGAAGAAAACCATCCTACAATGACATGGGTGAGAAAAATCCTTTGTGGTGTCAAGCCACAGAAACCTGTGGTTTATTTATTAGACAGCATAACCTATCCTATCCCAATAGACAGTACTCAGTTCTTGCCATCAGACAGTGGAAACACCATGTCTTAAAGCAAGTAGTATATTCTCAAGATTTGTCATGTGGAACATTATTCAGAGAATAAATAGCATGATAGGTTACACAAACTGTTCACAGCTTTACCACATATTTAGAGGCTTCCTTCATTCCACTGTTTCCTGTGTTGGCCAAACGTCTAGCATGGCATTCAATTCCTTCCACGGCCTGGGCATTTCCACCCTTTCTGGTCCCATCTTCCTTTCTCTGTTTCTCATTTGATTTCTGGAAACACCAACCTACCTGTGGTTCCCTGCATATACTCTGCCATTTCACGAATCTGTTCATTCTATTCTTCTTGCCTGCACCATTTTTTCCCAGCCATCTTTAACTGGTCTACCCATCAAGGTCCACCAAAGAAGTATAACCACTGCAGTGATCTAGAACAAGGGGCTTATTATGGGGATTTGACCCTACACAACTGTGAATGCTGGTTACACAGCTTATGTGCAGCTGTTGTGTCTATATCTGGTGCTGGGCCTGGAGGGAGCAGGGCCATGTTCACGTCTGGGAAGGAAAGATGAATGTGAAGTGGGGAGAGCCAAGGGCAAACCAGAACCCACATGGATAAGAAGCTGGGAGCCCAGAAGGATGAATGGAGTCTGTGCTGGTCTCTCATACCTCAAACTTCAATGATGCTAGAAGGGAGGCTGGTATCCCTCATCACAGAGCTAAACACACACCTGGCCTAGCCATCTGAGAAGCTGAAGGAGGGAGTCCAGAGGGAGGGGAAGGAGGTGCAGACCTCGTTGCTTGCCTGACTCCAACAGGGCAGGTCAATGGATCTGCAGCCATAAGTGTGAGCGACAGCGATGTCTGGCCCTATGTTGACATTCTGGGCATAGATATGGCTGCTGCTTCTCATTCACCTTCCAGACCTCATGCATGTTTCTCTTACAATTAATCCTAACCCAGAATCAGACAGGGAAGGGAATTCTGGGGAACGTAGTCTCAGCTTAGTCAGGGTAACAAGTACGAGGTCACCACACTGGCTAACTGGCTCTTCTTTTAAGACTCAGCGAAGGCAACACCTTTCTTAGAGAGTTATCCTCAACTTCCAGATTGTGCTCATCGACACTTCTCTGTGCTTTCTTAGCATTCTGTGCATGCCATTGTCACAGCATCTAACACATAATATTTAACTCACTTATGTGTCTGTCTCTTCAGCGGAAATGTAAGGTCCCTGAAGACAGGGGCCACATGTTGTGCATTTTTCTGTCCCAAGCACCGTGTCTGGGATGTAGCTGGTCTTCAGGAAACATGGAACAGAACTGTTGACATCCATGCCATCAGTAACTTATTATCACCACTCGTCAAACTAGGATCAGATTTAGAAACACGGGAGAAGAGAATCAGGAAAAGCTCCCCTTCTCTCTAGCGCTCAAGCCTGAATGGAGTTGGACCCACCTCGAGCTGACTCAGGTGGGTGACAATGCGGAGCAATCTCTCCAACTGGGGGTTGCTGAGGGTGGGTGAATGTAGACTAGAAACAGTCATCGGACACTTCCGGGGTGCCGGGCATCCTACACCCCTCACATCTCGGACTCCTCTTTCTATTCCCACCAGAGTCATGTGAGGTGGGTATTACTACCCCCAAGAGGAACTCAGGGCTGTTGAGTGAGCTGCCCACAGCTGCCCCAAATCACAGCTGGATTCATCTGACTCCAAAGTGCGCCCTCATTCTGCAGCAATGCATTCCCTTCTGGCCCCAGTTTGGGGACTGCAGGTGGCTGGTATGGCAGTGCGACTCAGAGGGAAAAGAGAAGGAAGGGGCGCCATCAGCTGGTAAAAAAGCCTGAGGTGCTTATAAACAATCTTCCCTTAGTGACCCCATCCTCTTCCCACAGAGGCCAGGCAGGAGGGGTGGGAGGCCAAATCACCACCTCCCTCCTTCTTTCCCTCCCTATCCCTGCCCTCCTCACCCTGCACCCTGGTCAGCCGCATCTCCTCTCCTTTAGGCTCTTCCTTGCTGGCCTTCTTGGGTGTTCTGCTGAAGCCTGCCTGGTTAATTATGTGTTAAATAGAGCCCTACAGTGGAGTGAGGGAGGGGGTCATAGGCTGGGATGTACCTGCCATGCCCAGTGCCCCTCAGGCTAACTAGTTGCTATCCCCAAGCTCCTTGACCATGACTATATAGTCCTGCAGATTGCTTGACTTTAGGAACGGAGCATGATCCCTTTGCAAAAATCATGGAAGGCAGCAGGGAGAGGTGGCCTTTGCACTCAGACCAGCCTGAGTGTGCGTCCTAGTCAGGTCACTCACTACATGGTCTCAGGCTGCTTACCCTTTCTGGGACCCACTTTCCTCCAAAATGAAGACAGTGCCCACTGTGGTTGGGTGGTGGTTGGCAGGGGGAGGGGGGGCGATAAATGGGATGGAATCACAGGACACAACACCAAGCCCCGCGCACAGACGTTGCTGTCGTGGAGATCTTGTGGCAGCTGCTGATAGCAGCCTGATTTGGGATATATGAAAGGAAGTGGCCCAAACTGAGAGCAAGTTCAGGGTTCCTGTAGCTCTCAATTGCTTGGCACCAGGGACTCAACGATGCGGCTCAAATAAAACCACTCCTATTTCTCAATGGAAAAGTCAAACACTGCTTCTCTCTTTGGTCGAATAGGATGCACACCTTTCCCTGACTGTGTGCCTGCCACGGCATCTGTGCTGCGTGTGGAGAGATATCTAAAGACATCGAAGACAAATTTCCTGGCTTCAAGGAGCTTTCCATCCAAGTGTCTTTTAAAAGGAAGGCATTTGGATCATGTGAATAAAGGGTTAACAGCAGCTCTTTCTGCCTTTATGTAGTTGCTATTTAACAGCAGTAAATTCTCATCTGAACTGCAATTGACCCCTGTGCGCACAATCATGTTATTCATATTCTTATAAACAGAGGGTACAGTATGTATAATTTCCTAGATTTCTGGGAGGGGATGTATCATAACTAAACTCCAGCTTTTCCTTTGGAGAAACATAGCCATTTGTTTCTGGTTAGCTTCAAAGCGAAAACTAATTTTTTCCTTTTATGTGTCAGTAACTTGAGTGAAATTTGTCACTTGTTTTTATGAAAAATTCTTTGCCATTGCCTTCATTGCTTGAAGAAAAAAAAACCACCCACAACACTCGCACTTCCTACATGGTACAAGGGACGTGAAATGCAGTGACAGAATGGTGGTGTCATTTCTAGTCATGGAAACTAACAGACGTCCCGCAGAAAGGCCCAGAAGCTGGCAGTCCCAATGCGAATCTATTTTCAAGTGCCTACTGTGGGAGCAAGACCACTGGTGACATCTTGTTCCAATTTGAGCAAGGTTGAGCTGTGGGCCAGCTCCTTCAAATCATAACCAGCACAGAAATTACCTCCTACCAAAAAACCACAAGGGTTAGACTCTGTAAGAATGAATCCCGGAAAAGTTGGAACTCTCGGGTCCAGGCATATTTCTGAAGCAAGCCAGTCGAGAACAGCATTTTCATTTTCTTTCATTGGGGCATTTCTTGTTTGTCCTGGGATGCAGTACCCGGGTGTGTTGGGGATGATGAAGAGCAGCTTTATTTTGCCTTAAAAAGAACTAACAGCTCTTTTACCGCTTTGCTTTGAGCCGGGGCTATTTAGAAAATGCCCCACCTATTTTTACCTTGCTATATACGTATTTAATAGATACCATGTCATTAGCAAATTACCAAAAAACATGAGCTGACACAGTCTCAGAAATGAGTCAGAGTAAACAGGATGTCTCTCTAGGAGCACAGTTCTCTCCGAGGACAACTTCCTCTGGGTGGCATTTTCTTTCCCAGGGCATGCCTTGGTTCCCCCAAAGGACCATAAAGATTGTGATACTTTAGGGAGGTGCCCTGTTTACATCCCAAACCCCAAACATCATGATATACACTGTGGCTTTGAACTCACAGTCTGCTTACCCTCTGTAAGTTCAAGTGACCAATGAGCAAGGAAAGAAATAGGAGTGGCCCTAAGATGATTCAAATATGCTGGGTACACCCAGGATAAATGAGGAGCAGTCGATTCACATTTAGGATTCAGAAGTGTACTGTGTGTGTCACTATGGGACATGACGTACGGGACTGAAGAGGGAGGGAGAGAGCTGAGGTTGGTGGTCAGCGGTGGCCACCTGGACTGCTCTTGGAAGTGCAGATGGGCCATGTTGGTTGTAGGGAACCACCTGCCTCTACATCCCATCTGAAATGATCACTGGTGATATTGCCTAAATTGTGTCCCCTGCTCAAAAAATTCATGTGTTGAAGCTCTCACCCCTAGTACTTCAGAATAAGACTCTATTTGGAGGTAAAACCTTGAAAGAGGTCAAAGTTAAAATGAGGTTATGAGGATGGGACCCTAATCTAATCTGACAGGTGTCCTTATAAAAAGAAATTAGGACACAGACATGCACAGAGGGAAGCCTGTGTGAGGACACAGGGAGAAGATGGACATCTGCAAGCCAAGGAGAGAAGCTTTTGAAGGACCTGGCCCTGCTGACAGACACCTTGATCTCTGACTTCCGGCCTCCAGAACCATGAGGTAAATTTCTATTGTTTAAGCCCCCAGTCTGGTATTTTGCTCCAAAAAAGTATGGCAGCCCTAGCCAAGTAATACAAGTAGTGACTAGCAGTTGCAAAGTCAAATTATTCTGGAACTTCTGGCAAACTTTGGCTATTTTCAGAATTTCCTCAAAGCAAGCAAATTGAGAAAAGTCTTTCTTCGGGATTTTAAAATTAGGCAAAGGGATAACATTTGAGAGGCTTTTACAACCACAGTCCCCAATATATTTCTATTTTCCTCACTCCTCTGGCTGTTGAGCATGCTGGGTCACTACTTCCAGTCTCCCTGAGCCCATTTTCATCCTCAGTTACCTGTCCTCACCCTCCCACTGTGCACAGAATGTCACCAACAGTATCTCCAAGCCACTTCTAAATGCTTCTCCAATGACGGTCTTCAGCTGTGTAACGTTTGACATCGTCATTACACCTTACTTTCCCCCCTGATTTCTTTTAACAGAAGGAATACTTGCTTTCTATGAAAATTCTACACACTGAAAAAGCATATGGAATTAAAAGGTAAGACCCACTCCTCTTCTCCATCATCAGCCTCCTTAAAACAGTGGGCTATCCATCAACTGATGAAAGGATCACCAAAATGGGGTAAATCTATGCAATGGAATGCTATTTGGCAGTAAAAATAAATGAAGTATTAACACATGCCACAACATAGATGACCCTTGAAAGTATTATGCTAAATGAAAGAAGCTAGTCCCAAAGGACCACATACTGTATGATTCCATTTACACAAACTGTCCAGAATAGGCCCATCTGCAGGGCGGAAAGTTGTGGGTGTCAGGAAGTAGGGGAAGGGCAGATGGGAAGTGACTGCTAACGGGTTTGAGATGTCTTTGGGGGGGGGGCGCAATGAAAATATTCTACTTTTTTATTTTTATTTTTATGTTTGGAGTGAGAGATAGCGTAAGTTGGGGAAAGGGCAGAGAGAGAGAGTGAATTCCAAGCAGGCTCCACGCTCAGTGTGGAGTCCAATGCGGGGCTCCATCCCACAACTCTGGGATCATGGCCTGAGCCGAAATCAAGAGTCGGACGCTCAGCCACCCAGGTGCCCCGCAATGAAAATATTCTAGAGTTAGATTGTCATGATGGTTGCATAACCCTGTGAATATAATTTTAAATTTTATACTTGAAATGAGTGGACTATGTGGTTTGTGACTTATCACACAACAAAGCTGTTAAAAGGAAAAACAAAAACAAAAGCAAAAACAAAACAGAAACAAAAAGGTACATGTGGAAGGCAGAGGGCCCCCTGGGCAACATATAGTGATCCTCATCTTCTGCAGAAGAGGATAGGGAAGGTTGAGGATGGACTCAAGATTTTTAAATCCTATGAATAGATTGAAGTCCTAAGAGTAGCTGAGCTCAAAAGAATGTTAAGCCAACCAAGGTATGTCATCTCTACCAAGACCAGCTCCCTTTTTGAGGAACAGGACCCTGACACATGGAATGAGGACATCTGGGTTGATGCATCCAAAAATCTTGAATTCCCAGATTTCCTTAAACCTTCTAAGCCCACAGAAGTGCCCTCTCTCCTCCCCATGAAGAGCTAACACTCCTCCCTTGTTTCAAAACAAACAGGGTGCCTGACTGGCTCAGTCGGTTAGGCAACCAACTCTTGATTTCAGCTTAGGTCATGATCTCTGGTTCCTGAGATCAAGCCCTGTGTCAGGCTCTGTGCTGACAGCGAGGCGTCTGCTTGGAATACACTCTCTCTCCCTGCCTCTCTCTCCGCCCCTCCCCCAATTGCGTGTGCCCTCTCTCTCAAAAATACATAAACATTAAAAAAAATTACAAAGGTCTGTTCCCCCCCAAAATCACATACTTTCCCTCCCCACTTAGAATCTTCCTTGTCTCCCCCCACATCCACTTGCCATGAGGCCAATAGCCAGGGTTAGTTAGGTCACTTTGTCACAGGGCTGGGGATGAGCTGGTCCCACTAAGTGGTAGAATCGTACCACTTGGTCTGAAGGTCTCAATACCTCATCAAGGCCCCAGAAGATGGTGCAAACACCCCCTAAAGCATGGAGAAAGCAATGGTCCACACCAAGCCAAGTAGGAACACCAGAACTGCCATGGCAGATGGTGGGTGAAGGCACTGAAAGGCTCAGAGCAGTGGGCATGCTGGAGTGGGCAGTGTTACAGGGAAACCTAGAGGGCACCCCATTTCCCAAGGTGGTAAGGAAGGCACAGGAGAGATGGGCTCCAGCTTCCCTTAGGGGTTTAGGGTTGGCTCTGCAGGGGAAGCTACCACAGAACTGAGTTCCCCAACAAGAAAGGGCAAGGCAACCCCCCCACCCCGCCCCAGTCAAAGCCAAGTGACTGCAGTCACCATCAGAAGCCAGAAAGACTCAATTGTCACATGAGTGTCCAGATCAGAGGGACAACACAGAGGCCTGACCCACAGGGAGTTAAGGGAAACAGTTCAGAGAACACAGATCCCCACGGGACAGAATAGATGGCGGCCAATGAGGATATTATTGCATCTGTACAGTGAGAAAGCCAAGGTTGGGTGAGCCAGAGACTGAGAGGGGAGGCCCCAACAGTCATTGTTACTTTCTCTGGGTTGAGACCTAAGGCCATTTTTAGTCCCAGAACCCATTGATTAAAGGAGAAGCTGAGCCCCAGGAAGAAGATGCTGACATACCACAGGAAGTATGTATGGTAATGAGCCTCTTAGTGCTTCCTAACTCAGGTAACTAAGAAAGGAAATACTCAAACATTTCAGGACCATTGAATACAGGGTCCAAGTTGACTATTGATATCTGAGGACCCCAAGTGACATCATGCCCCACCCCCTGTTACAGTGGGATGTATATGGGCGCCAGGAGTCCTAGCAATGAACCAGCTCACTTAGGTCCACTGGTTCCACAGACCCGCCCAGTGGTCATTTCCCCCATGTCTGAACATGTCATTGGTACTTAGTAATCTCTTGCATCAGTTGGATTGTGGGATAGGAGTTCTCCTGGTAGGGACATTAGCCCACTAATTTCCATTTTCTACGTTTCCCTGGAAAAGATGCCCATTGGAATCCCAGATGAACTGCTCCCAGACCTTACACAAGATAATGGATTCAAGCAGCTCAGAAAGGGACTGTGGTGGGTGCCATAAGTGTCTCCCAGACCCCCAGACCCCTACCCATCCCCTACAGGGATTACCTGGGCTAAAGAGAGATCCTCACTCAAGACCATACCTACTTCCTAGAGAGGCTGGAATCCAATGCCTGATTGTTGTAGGCGTATGAAGGCCCGACACAGTCATCCCAACTTGGGACAATGCTGAAGACTCAGCTCAGCTCCAGAACAACCTATAGCACCACTGAGGTCTCACTGAGTCTGTACTGCAGCTCACCTTCTCCCTCTGCCCATACCTGGTTCCTTCCCTTCCAGTGTACTGATCCCAAGAATGTCCCTAGTGGCTCCAGTACCCTCATCTCCTTCTCAAAACCTGCTTCACGGGGAATGCAGCCTGTGATAAGACAGACCTGGGTCTTCATTTTCTCTTACATGGAACATCACTGTAATATTCATTACTCCCCATTACATGCCTTCTCTCAAGAAACTATGGGAAAGTGTGTTCCACAAAAATATGGGAGCAAACCAGGAAAGAGACTTGGGATCCAGGAAACAAGGGATTCAGCCCAAGAAGGTGGTAAGAGGAAGGTCCAGAGGACATCTATGGAGTGGACCTGACAGTGTCCAGTTCATTCTGGAGCTGGAGGATAGAGCTATCCAGGAGGGACTTCTCCAGGAAAGAAGAACACAGTGGCATCAAACACCTGATGTGTCTGAGTATGTTTAGAACATACTGGACTTTCACAGTCCCAGTACACAACTGGGGCTATAGGTCCCCAGGAAACCAAGCAAACGAAGAGATGACCACATGAGACAGTTATTAACATCTGAAAAACCAAACATTTCACGAGGAAGAAAATAGACTCTGAGCTCACCACTTGGCTGGACTGTGACCGGTATTTACCTGGTTCTCACAGTGCAAACACTGAATATTGATTTAACCAAAAAATAAAGCTATTGGGAAAATAGGAAGAGAGACGAGTTTGTATGCGTGGAGGCTGATGTAAGGAGCTAAATCCTCACTTTCTTCAGTAGGAGGCCATAGGGTTATATCTAAAATTGGAAAATAAGACAGAAGGAGGATAAACAGATATTCTGACATATGGAAATAAACAGCATGGGCAAGAACTACAAGAGATATGAGTTGGAGCCCTGGCAAGAGGAAATCCAAGCAGGGAAGAGTTGAGCAAAGAGCTACTTGCTCTTTTTTGTTGGAAATTGTGTAGAACCATTTGATTCTTAAAACTGTGTGTAATGTGTTTTAAAGTAGCACGTGTTACCTTACGGTAATAAATATTAACTTTTCTAAAGTAAGGGAGCCCCAGGCGCGCCTAGGTGGCTCACTTGGTAAAGTGTCTGACTTCTGCTTAGGTCGATGATCTCATGGTTCATGGGTTTGAGTCCCACGTCGGGCTCTGTGCTGACAGCTCAGAGCCTGGAGCCTGCTTCAGATCCTGTGTCTCCTTCTCTCTCTGCCCACCATCCCCACTGACTCTCTCTCTCTCTGTCTCTCTCAAAAATAGATAAAACATTTTTTTAATTTAATAAAAAAAAATTAAGGGAGCCCCATAAGTGCTCAACTGATTAACTGACTGATTTACCTAATATAAACCAATGGATTATTTGATTTTCAGCAAAAAGTGCCAGGAGTAAGGAGTGGATCCCAGCTATCAGATAAACCCACAGCTGGCCTCTTCCTGCTTCAAGCACAGTCCCTGCCCACCTCACCCAGATGAGAAGTAGGAAATCAGCCCAAGTCTGGCCCTGAGTCATTGCTGGAATAACTAGCGATGCTGCCCCATGGTGCTGGCCCTTCATTTTATTTACTTAGGAAAACCCCTTCATTCAGAAACTATGCTCTCTTTTGACATTTATTATGCAAATGTTCAAACACTCACAAGATTGGAAAGAACCCCCGTTTGCCC
>NW_026057581.1:19731944-19885442 GCF_023721935.1 Panthera uncia
CATTTGCTACCTTCAACAATGACCAACATTTTACCCAATTATTTTATTTGCCCCGCCCCCACCCCACCTTCAACCTGCCCCATTCCTTTTGTCTCAAATATTTTAAAGCAAATCCAAGATATCGTGGTACTTTAACCAGGAGTAGCTTAGTGTGCATCCCCAGCTATTGAAATGGATTCAAATAAGGTCCACATGTTGCATTTGATTGCTAAGCCTCTTAATTCTCTTTTATTCTCTAACAGTCCCTCTCTGTTTTCCTTGCCACTGATTTGTTGAGGAAACAAAGTCATTTATACTGTAGAATGTGGAGTGTTCTGAATCTGGCTAATTACTTCTTTGTGTCATTTAACTTGTCCCTCTAATGCTTGTGTTGCCTGTAGATTAGTCATCAGGTATAGGTGTTTGCAGAGATTCAGAATCAATGTTTGGATGGGAATAGTTGCTGAGTGACGCCATGTGCTCCATCACAAGGCTCACAATTCTGGCTGCCTGAGTTAGAGTCCTGCCAAGACTCATTACTAGGTTCACACAGTGTCAGCCCTATTTCTCTAGCATGAAGGTCTCCACAAAGTTTTCACCCAAAGGCTTGAGTATATGCGATACGTTGTTCCCAAAGATCACCACCAACAGCTCCTCCCCTGTCTGACCCCAGAATTGTACGAAATGGTGAGGTTGGTCCAGATTCAGAATTGCTGTGGAAGAGTTACTACCACGTTCTTCCCATTCTTCCCCTTTTGACCAGCTGTGCCCTGTGCAGCCTCACCATTGTATGTTGGATGTGTGGAGGGGAAAAAACTTGTCTTCCTAGTCCATAGGACTCAGATCAATAGGAGCTACACCTGAGGACCTGGTTTAGATAACAAGACCCTGGACTTTCAGCAAATGCCAAAATGGAGACATTGGGGGAGAATTAAATGTATGTTGCATGTGGAAGGGGTATGAACTATTGTGGTTAGGAGACAGACATTGACAAGTTATTCCTGAGATGCCCATGTCTTCCATCAGAGCTGGAGTCCACTTTCCTTCCTCTAAATCTGGACTGGCTTTGTGATTCGCTTCAGCCAATAGAAGGTGGCAGAGGCGACATGGTATCCCTTGAGGTTTTAGCCCTTAAGAGACCAGCCAGCTTTGACAGCTTCTGCCTCCACCCTCATGGAAGCCAACCACCATGTGAAGAAGCTCAGGACAGACTGTGAATGATGAGAGGCCACTGGCAGGAGAACTGAGACTCCCTGGTGACAGCCAGCACCAAGACCTGCAATGTGAGTGGGGCCATCTTGGACACTGCAATCCTGGCTGCAAAGAATGTAGCCCCAAATAATGTAGCCACATTAGTGACCCCAGCAGACCCATATGATTGTGGCTTGTCATGCATCAGCAGATAGCTCAGATTCATGATAGTAGATGATAGATGGATGGATAACAGATACATAGATAGATAGATCCATTGATAACTATTACAAGTTTCAAAATGTGATTTTTCTAATTTCTTCTTCACTGATTAACTGAAAATATGCTTAAAAAAAGGACAACTTCCTGTAAGAACTATTTGTTTGCCCTGAAAGGGTAAATATAAGAAAGGAAGGACAAACACTTGATGTTACTTTAGAATTTTCATAGTGCCCTGTAATTCCAACTCATCACTGAGGTTTGAGTTTTTGGTTTTTTGGTCTTTGGGGTTTTTTTAGTTTTTTTGCTTTTATTGTTTTTGTGTTTTAGTATCATTGTGAGCCTTTGGATATTTATGTATTTATTTCAACCTATTACAGCTGTTATCCTTGCCAATACTCAAATAGCCCCTTCTTTGGCCCATGGAAGTCTCCTCAAGTTAGATCTCTGTTCTTGTGATAGGACCCCATTAGTCCTGATAGCTTCCTTGCTTTCTGGCACAAGATGTCCTAGGTTCATCACATATGTTTCCTGCCCCAGATCTGGAGTCAGCCATTTCTCTAAGGAGTCCTCATTCCTTTAGTGGGAAGTGCAACCTGTATACTCTTAATTTACATTCAATTCCAACAAACTTAGACATTAAATTTCCTAGCCCCAGATTCTTAGCAATATTCCATTAGAAATGGGCTGTTATAGACGTACACTCACAGCTGTAAGAGGGACAGCTAATAGCCCATTAATAGGAGAGAGAACTTGGAAAATATGATGAAGTGCAGACATGTGAAATCAAAAGTTTCAGCAATTTGTCCCACTCCACACTTGCATTCTTCAAGAAGAGATCTTCAGTATTCCCATTTGAAATTAACCTCCTCTTCCAGCCTTTCCTTACATTTTATTTATACCTCTATTGTAATATTTATCAAATTGTTATTATGGTTGTTTTGGTCTGTTTGTCCAGATCTGTACCCCAGGGGCCCATGAGAATCATCTAAAAAGTTTTTTATTAACAAAATAACATAACAAAATTTTTAATGTTAAACTGAGATATACTTGATGTATAATATTGCATTGCATTAGGTACATGACATAACAATTTCATATGTGTATAAAGAGCAAAATGATAGCCAGAATAAGTTTAGTTAACAGCCATCGCCACACATAGTTGCAATTTTTTTCTTGTGATAAGCGCTTTGAATATCTATTCTGTTAGCAACTTTCAAATGTACAGTACAGTATTATATATATTCGCCATGTTGTATATTATATCCCCTGGACTTCCTTATCCTATAACTGGAAGTTTGTACCTTTTGGCCACCTTCAACCATTTTGCCCTTCCAACACTCCCTATCTCTGGCAACTGCCAATTTGTTCTCTGAGTTCTATGAATGCAGGGTGTTTTTAGATTCCAAATGTAACTGAGATCATATAGTAAAATAAATTAATTAATTAATTAATTAAATAAAATGATGTCTGGGTCCTACTGTCAGAGAGTAATACTCAGCAGGTCTGAATATTTTTGAAACTTGCCAGATTATCTTGTTTGATAATCAGGGCTAAGAATCACTAATCTGTGACTCTGGAAGAGTAGAGCCTCATTAAGTAGTTCTTGTATCCCTCATAACTGTGTTACCCAGAACTGCCATTCAATAAATGCTTGCTGATTTGTAATGGGATTGAAGTTGACTAGGAAGCCTGAATCAAAAATGGTTAATCATTTTCAAGGTAATAAAGTAGATGAGTGTCCCACCCTATCCCTTCAAAGGACTGGACCCGTAGCTATTTAGGAAATTTGACTGTTCAGGACAACATATTTCCAGAGGTGTTCAGGAAGCTCAAGATTACACTAATTTGGGGGAAAAATCACTATATTGCAGAAGCTTTTATCCCAAGGCATTAAATCTCACTAAACATGTAGGTTGGAAAGACTCCTACAGAGCAGAGTTGAAATCCACATGGAGAAAATACTAATGTGGGAGGTATGGTCATGTGGCTTGGAGATAAAGCTACTATAATATGGCCAACAAAAGATTTTCTGAACAATGCCACAGTGACAGCCCTGGTGGCATATATCCCAAACTGCCTTTGATTCTCTACCATCCCTTATATGTATGTGGCTCATTGAAACTCCTGGTGGGAAGGAAATAAATACATCTTATATAACATACTTATTTGTATTTCTTCCACACTTAGCAGTGTGTTAGACATAACACATAATCAACAAATAAGTATTCAATCTTTTAGGAAGGAATAAGAGTGTGCTTGCCACCTGTGTCTTGTATGAGTCCTGTATCTAGCCAGTTAGGACCACATATTTTTACTATTCTCATTAACATGATATAGCCACAAAAGCATTGAAAATATGATCTTTCTATTTTAGGAGAAACAAAGAACTACAATTTTCTCTAAAAATAACCTAGATTGGAATTTTCTTCCACCCATGAGAGCACTATGTTTATGAACACACAGTCCCAAGACCTGTGTCAACAACATTCTAAAACAATGCTTCACTGTGATAATCACATATAATAAGCATTTGGTTCCTTAAGTTTTCATTAGTTTTGGAAATTCTTTTAGCCTGACAAAGACGGGATCTTTTTCACCCCCTTATAGCACAGCCCATCTGGTTAACAGCAGCCTTATACTAGGGTGCCTGAAGAGGGACAAAAAGTAAATTATGGATAATAGTGTCCCATGCCCTGAATCTGTTTCCAATCCCGAGAAGAATAGCAGAATAGCTTCCAGAGAAACTCCAGACTCAAAGTCAAGCCTTTGAAATGCTCAAAGTCAAGCATCTACGATCCCTTTGGAAAATTTTCTGGAGCTATCTGGGCATAGATCAAGAGCTTCGCCAATCTAAAGTACAAGTCACACCATGCAGAAAGAGCTACTTCTAGTGGAGAATGAGGGTATCATTTATCTATTGCCTGTCCTTCAGGATTCTTCATTGAAGGTAAGTATAGCTTTGCCGCGTAACTCCCAGACACTCTCTTGAAAGCAAGTCCTTATTCCTTTAGTGATCCTCAATTGGGTGAAGTGTTTGAGAGTTGTAGGAGCAGTTTCAATTGTCGCTTTAACTGGGAGGAGCCCAAAAATGCTATACATCCCATAATGCATAGAACAATCCTTCAGACCAAAGAACTTTCTTGCCTAAATACCAGTAGCACCTCCTCTGAAGCTAACAATTTAGTTACTTAATTACCAAGTTGGAAATAAGACATCAAGACCCCTAATGCTTATTTGGCTCTTCTGTTGTAGGCAGGTGGTGATCATCTACATATTACATTATTGAACAGAACCATCTGGAAAAAGGAGAGAACAATTCATCTCTCCCCAGTACAGGATCATCCATTAGAGATGTGCCCATCAGTATCTGTTGTTGGATGAGGCCACAGGTTAGAGACATTTAGGGAATATAACAGTTACAGTTAATTAATTCCACGTTCTACTCAACCCGTAGTCTAAATTTGAGGATGGCAATAGGAAAATCTAGAAATCAGCTTCAGCAAAACTATGCCAACCAAAATAAAATTAAACCAAAAGCAAGTCCAATACCAGGCAAATGTAATGAAGACAGTCTGGGAAATTATCAGATGAATTAAATGATTGAATATAATGACTACTGGCATGAAAGATGTTTTCTAAAATGAAGGAGCTGATCTAAATTCTCTTATACGTTGATAGTTACTAACTTTCTCTTCTCAGGAGGCAGATGTGTTTGGTTCTCTGTACTTTTAGTTTGTATTTCTTGTACCCCAAAGACAAAACTGAGCATCTATAAAATCAAATAGAATTGCTTTCAAGAAGATACAACCCAAAGTGGAAGTCTTGAGATTTAGTGCTTTTGAGGGATATGACTCTAATGGAATCCTGCTTTGTTTTCACCTGGCTCAGGCACAAGTGATGAGGAATGTACTCAGGACAGCTTTTAGGCAGAAAATATAATCCAGATTCCCGGATAAATTCTGAGTTTTAAGGCAGCGCTCCAAATGTAATGAGGTGAGGTGCGTTCTGATTAAAGTACTGCATGTCTAAGAATGTTATAAATACCTGCCCAAAATATGCAAACAGACACATCTTCATGTATTAACCAAATATTTGTTGATCTCTAGTATATCTACGCCATCATGCCAAAAGAACTAGAGTTTGGTTTCCTTCCCCAATGTGCATGCCCATTCCACAGAGCTGAACAGAAGGATAAGGGGTGGAGGGGAGGGACTAGCAGAAAACAGGAGAGGATGGGTCAGGCAGGACGCAGTGGGGCTGATTGCCTCCAAAACGCAAGTCACCCTTGGAAAGTCTTCCAATTTTCAGCAAAGGCAGGTATAGGTATGTCCACAGGTAAGCCAGCAGCATCTCCTATTAAAATGATCTCTCTTGTTTCTGGAGACTGTGCTTTGAACAGCTTCTTGGGATTTGCTTCAGCTCTTGTTGGTTGGCCGACAAGATTCTGTGTTACAGAGAATCTCAGTCTGATTCTGTGTTTATTATAAATACAGACATTAAAATATTCTTCCAGGATATATTCAAAGACATGGTGAAATTTGGATAATACTTCCCAGAACCAGGATATAAACTGCAGGCCATAATATAATGGCTGGGATGCTCAATAAGACAGAATCTTATATCTGTATTTATGCAGATGTGGCTGGAATGTATGGAGATCCAGCACAGGGCATAATACAAGCCATCTTTGGAAGTGTCTGACATTACTAAATACTCTTGCTGGTCCAGGAAGTAGCATGGAGTCCATGTGGAGGTTGCCAACAGAGTTCAGGAATCAAAAATGAAGCTAACTCTCTGAGTCTCCCATTGTCCTAGGTAAAAATGTCACAGTTATTATAACAAAGGGCATCATCCTATATGCAAGGCTTCCAGAAATTTATACAGACCATGATCAATATTTTGCAGAGTAGGGTCATAGCCAAAATGCAACTCTGAAGTCTGGACTCTCTTTTTCCTGGTACGTTAACTGGTTATTTGGCAGACCTAGTCCTTCCAGAATGCTGAATCCTTTGGAGGACATAGAAGAACATTTTCAGGACTTGAAATGGTAAGGTTAAATACTTAAAAATGGGGAGAGGTGGTGATGGATCTCTTGGATTGAAGAGATCTCTGCACCTTCCCACACTTCCTTTAGAAGAGACAGAGAACAGAAATACAGTAAAACCTTGGATTGCAAGTAACTTGTTCTGTGAGTATTCCACAAGATGAGCAAACATTTCTGACAAATTTTAACCTGATAAACAAGTGATGGCTTGCAATACAAGTAGTACATGATGCCAAACATCACGTAATCACAACTGAGCCAATGGTTCTTCTTTCTCTCTCTTTCTCTCTCTCCCTGTGGGATTGTGGGTGATCATCTCCCATGCTCAGTCTCAGGCCACAGTGTTTGGCAGAAATCAGTGATTTTTCAGAATGTTGGCAAGTGCCCACAACTAGCACTGGTGTATTTTTTGTCATTTGAAAGCACCTATGGACAGTCCTTTGCTCTTCCATGCAAGAGCAAACTTAAAAATGCTTTGCTTCATTCTAGGTCAGGCTACCTGCAGATATAGACCCTTTCCTTCACTGCCTTATTGCCAGTGTCATTAAATACAGTATATGACAAGAGTTTATTAATACTGGGCTATAGTCAACATCCATGCAAGCATATACAATGGCCCCATGCAGAAAAAGTCGAAAATAAAAGCAGTAAGGAGATGATTATGGTAGAAGTTAAGAAGGAAATCATCAAGAAGTACAAACATGGATGTGAGTGACCAAAATTGCAAGATTTTATAAGAAGTCTAAGTCTGCATCTCATCTGCAGAGGAGGAGGAGAAAAAGGTGGAGGAATCCATCACTTCAAATGAGATTAGGCAGATGTGTAAAATTTGGGAAACAGTGCAAAATTTTGAAGAAAAGCATCACCTGAATAAGGCGGTAGCAGTGCAAGCGATGAATCTGTTTAATGACAATGCAACGTCATATTTCCATGAAATCCTCAAAAGAAGGCCAAAGCAATTGTCATTGGATGCGTTCCTTGTGAAAGTTGCACAAAAAGAAAAAGATTCCGTTGAGCCAATAGATAGCAGTGATTCTGTTAGTGATAGTGAAAATCGTCCTACACAATAACCCTCCCTCTTTCTTCTCCCTCACACCTGCCACGAAGGTTATCAAAGGTATGTGCAGGTTAATTTGTTTACTTTTCTTTCTCTTTTGTATATTCTTTATTATTTTGTATTATAGTACAGAATTGTAATCATTTTTGCATGAATATGTTTGGCTTATGGAATGAATCATCTGAGTTTCCATTATTTCTTATGGGGAAATTTGCTTTGATATACAAGTGCTTTGGATTACAAGTATGTTTCCAGAATGAATTATGTTCACAAACCAAGGTTTTACTATAATCTAATCCTGTAAAGTAATACAGGAGATACCATACACTTCTACTTCATGAAAAGGCATTTTTGATTAAAGACAAAAAAAATCTCATGACAAAATGCAATTGCTTCTACTTTACTGTGGACTTTTAAAAGCCAAAATATTCAACCAGTTAAACAAAGAACAGGAAAGAAAGAAGATACAATCAAGTGATGGCATCTACTCCTTTTGCAGTGACATCTGGGAAAGCTTGGTTACCAGTGAGAGGTTGTCTGGGTAGGAAGGGGACCAATAAGTCTGCACAGGGGAAGATCTTGCTTCAACACACACACACACACACACACACACACACACACTTGGTCTCTGCCCTGTCTGCTATCCTATTGGCCATTTATCCAAGGAGGACTTCTATATTCCAAAGTTCAGTTACCACAGCCTTGGAGGCCTCAAGGCCCATACCAATTGAAGTAATGATTCCATCAGTCTATAGATTTCATATACATTCTCTTTTCAGACTTATCTAAAGACAAAACAAGAACAGATATATCTGGTTGGTAAGCCAGCTGTCAACCACGTTAGCCCCCAAAATAATTTTTAAATTTACTGGTTATTCTTTTTTTTTTAACTTTTTAAAAAAATGTTTATTTGTTTTTGAGAGGGGGGGGAGGGAGACAGAGTGCAAGTGGGGGAAGGGCAGAGAGAGAGGGAGACAAAGTCTCTGAAGCAGGCTCCAGGCTCTGAGCTGTCAGCACAGAGCTTGACACAGGGCTTGAACTCATGAACTGTAGATCATGTCCTGAGCTGAAGTCAGGTGCTTAACTAACTGAGTCACCCAGGTGACATAGTTAATTATTCTACACATAGACATACACAATTATCTCTAGGTTCTGAGGAAGAGACATCTGTTACATGATATTTTTCCAGGAGAAAGGAGGAGCCTAAGACAAAAGCCCTCAAGTTATCTCCCCACATTATGATACCTCTTGACCTGATTTCCAGCCTATATTGGCACAGATTAGATTTGGAATTCATGTATGTCAAGGATTGGACTCAGTTCATCAACTGTGAGCTTTAGCTGTCCTGGTTTATGTCAGCTTCCTCATAAGAGAACGGTCAGATTCTATGTGCATTGAGTCCTGAATCCATCTAAGCTCAGGTCTTCACTACTTAAACATTTTTGATTTTTAGAAATGTCTTATATCCCACTGGTAAATTTACCTTAGTCAAACCAGCTTCTTTGAGAAGCAGGTGTGGGGGCAGAGGTAAATTTTTATTAACCTGGAGTCTTCTTATGAAGGTTGCTCTAGCATCATGATACTGAAGACATTAATTTGATGATTTGGAAGATTAGTATTGGAATAGGCTAAGCCCAAGGTAGGTGTGAGCAGGTTCTTCAATTTCTATAGTTGATTTAAAGAGGTCTGTTATTAGAGAAACTTGAATAGAAAAAAATGGGAAATGAATCATGTAGCTCGTGCTTCTGGCACACCATACCACATCCCTCCAGTCCATCTAGTTTCAGTGCATCTCTGACCAACAGTTCTGTGCATACTACCAAAATCCCACATCAAGAGCTTTTCTCAAGGTCCCTCTGATTTTCTGACTTTGAAATTTCTCTAAAACTATTGAAATCTGCTGAGATTCAACTATTTTCAATCCATATACACACTGGAGTTAAGACTCCTGGGGATAGCCCTCAAATAACAGGGGCAAAGGCCAGTATATAAATGTTACAGACCACCTGTCTCCTGGTGGGACAATCTTGAGTTGCATTCCACAGTTCCTCAGAGAATCCCCAGTGGAACTGACCCTTTCTGTCTCTTTCTCCCTATTCTCTCATTTTTGCTTCCATAAATCACCTCCTGAATAAACTTTGTGCACCTAGGAGCAAGTCCTTGTCTCAGGCCCTCCTTTCAGAGCATCTCCTTCAGGACATCTCCAGGAGAGTGTATACTTGTCCAGGGCATCAGTTAAAACTTCTCCAGTTGAAAATGTCAAGAAATCCAACAGAACATGTATTTTGATCAATGGGAATGTATTGGCTCATTGACCTGGAAGGTGTAAGGACAAAACTGACCTCAGACAGTGACTGCGATGTGGGGATTTCAAATATAACATTAAGATCCAGCATCACTGTCTTTTGACTCAGTTCTACAGCCTTCCATATGTTGGCTTTATCCTCAAATAAGATTTCCCTCTGTAGTCATAAAGTGACTATAGAAGTTTCATATCTTTTCTTCTTTAAGCTTCAGTTGCACTACAAACAGCAAGAATATCTTTCCCAGAGATTCTAGGAGTCCCATCATGTTTATTTTGACTTCTTCTGGGTTGCATGCAGATAGGCAATGGGATGCTCCAAATCTACATGTGGATATGTAATCAAGGGAATGGGTAAGGGGTGACCTCCCAGAAAGAGATCACATATGGTTGTCAGAATAAAGGTAAATGGTTTCTGGGTGATGAAATACAACTAAAATCCATTACAGTCCACTCCTCTGGGCATCTCTGAACACACACACACACATGCATGTGCATGCATGCTTCCTCCCATATCTTATAAAGTTGCTTGAAATACCTACTTAAAATACATTCACCACTTCTCCAAAAGGAGATAATCCAATTCTAATCCAGCACCAAACCTAGGATCTCTGGATAATATGCAATCTTGCCAGTCAAGGAAAAAATGTCATGCATCATAATCTGATATAGCTAACTGATCATTTTAGCAACCCCTGACACTCAATATACAGTGGTGGGGGAAGAACAAGATAACTTCCATTAAGCCATTTGAGAAAAGCAACAATTAGAAATTACTTAGTGTTCATCAATCCAAAACAAATATCATGTTCCACTGGACAGGAATAACAAGGCTTACTTCCTGGCATTGGACCTTGATCCTTGGTTAACCAATCTGGACAGCTCTAGGAAGTTCTCCCTCATCTGTTTTCTTCCATGGCTCATGGTTTCTCCTTGGGAGATCTCTTTGTCCATTATCCTCCATAGTCATATCTCAGATGGTCTTAAAAGGTAATGCTACTTAAAAGCTATACTCTATCAACTCCTTTCTTAATGACATGAATTTAAGCTGAAGAGTGTCTTCAAAATCAATCACAAATTGTTCTTGGCTTAGGCTTATGTTTTTATTATAAGCCCTCACTGAAACCACAAAAAGTAACCAGCATACTCTAACACCCAGAATTCTTCCTACCAAGTCCCCTTGTGTTGTCACCTTTGGTAGTCCATGGTGTGAGTGCCAACACAAGAGCAGGTGAAAATTTGATGAGCATTTTTACTATGCTTAACTACTATTGCCAACTTTACAACCTGAGGTAGAGAATTCCTTCTGACTTCCATTCAACGTTGACTCAGCCAATTATGGAATCTGCTACTTGCTAATCCTTACTCCTGGTACTAACTTATCGATCACTCATTTATTCAACAAATATTTCTTCCATGCCTATTACATGTCAACCATTGTTCTCAGTTCTACTGATACAGTGGTAAATCAGGCAAGATCCTGCTTACACGGAACATACAGTTAGAATTCATTCATTTCCATGAGACAAAAAAAAAAAAATCTGGACCTAATAGGATTAAGCCAAAAAATGTAATTTATTAACTAAGATAACTGAAAAGTTCAGGGGTAATATTGGCTTCAAACATAGCTTTGTGTAAATGCCAAATGATGTTGCCAGGACCCAGTTTGTCTTCATCACATGGTCTATTGGCCATGGCCTATTCTGTATCTTGGCTTTATTTTCAGACAGTCTCTCTCTTCCCGATCACAAGATGTCTACAGAAGATCTAGATTGTATATCTTCCAGGCGTTAAGCCCAATAGGATTTCATTTTATTCACTCTGATTGAGTCATACTGGGTCCCTAGCCAGGGAACTGAGACATGCTGATTGGCCAGACCTGAGTCATATGTTCTGCACCTCAAAGGAGCCAAAACAACCAAAAGTAGATGGAAGGAAAGTGGATTAGGGGTGGTTCCCCAGAGTGATATTGGGGTGTGGTTATCAGAGACGAGTGAATGGATACTGGGCAGCAAAATGTATCCACCAGATCCAGAGGAGTGCGGATGTCCTGACTCACATACACACCCAGTCCAGGATCTCCAGGAGTTGACCAGGAGTTGGTGGTGCTATATTCAGTTGAGAAATATCTGAATCAATGATTCATAATGGCCAGTGAGTACATGAAAGCTCAAGTCCCAAGTCAGAAAGTTATTGAAAGAAAGTATGGGTGTTGCATATGCCAAAGGGCATTCTGACTGTCCTGACTGAGCTTGTCTGGAAATTTTGTTCCCCTTCATCACACTCTAAGATCTGGGTGAGGTTATATGTCCCTAAGATTCAGTTTTACAAAGGCTTGGGCTCCTCCAAGTTGCTTCAGAAGATTAGAGATTGGAAGGGAGGGAGTAGTAAGGCTGTAATGACATATTACCAGTTTTCTCGAGTCATTGCCAAGAATTACTCAAAGCTGGAGAATAACAGGGTAACAAGAAGAATATGACACATCTTTTCAGAAAATATATTTTGCTCAATAGGAAGTAATTTAAAACATTACTTATAAACATATATAATGGCATAGAATGCAACATTTACATTAATTTTATGACACAACCATAAACTTCAAAAAAGTTTTCAAGCTTGCTGGGGATACTCAAAGGAAAATCACTTGCACAGTGGAGAGAAAAAAAACCAACTCTTTTCCCCAGACAGAGATTAAGAAGCATGATCCTTATCTAAGAAGTTAATCCAGCCTCTCTAAGCAGAAAATTCAGTGTATTGGCAAGGTCTTTTTAGTAGCCAGGGAAGCAGCCATTGAATATGGCTGAGTAATGCGCCTGTTTATTATCCCCAACAGGCCCACTGGGAAACCATTTGAAATCCAAAGTGAACAGAACTTCATTGTGAGTAAGTAGGCCTTGCAATTACAGAATTGTGAGGAAAGTATTAATCTCTTTCTTTCTGTTAGACAATCAGGAAAATAACTATGCACTTTCACAACCCACACTGGTGGGCAGGGCATAAAGAAGAACAACCTAGGGAAGTCTGCCAGGACAGTATCCAGGAAGAGTCTGACACTCTTGGTTGGATTCGAAGCAGTGGTACCAAAGCCCACTGCCTGACCAACTCTGGGAGACTTGGAGAGGCAAAGACCACCAGAGCCCATCCTCCCAGAGCCTCTGAGATACTATTTCTGGGCCGACTAAAACTCTGGAAAAGTACTGCTATCAGGAGAAAGGTGTGTCCTAGGGGATTAACAGTGCCCCTGATAGAGTTTTCCTAATCCCTCTAATGGCAGAGAGGTAAAGTTTAGAGGAAGGAGGCACATGGTACAGGGGTTGAGGGCCTGCACACAGAAACTGGGTGCATCAGAACAGAGTCCCCTATGGGACGCTGGCCACCTTACCTGCTTGTCCTTAGACCACAGATAATGTCAGCATACAGTTTGCAATTCTTACCATAGGTTGTCATTCCCTTTGGTTTTCCCCATTCCTCCAATAAAATCTTATCCACCCAGACAGCTATGTGTGGAAGGCTATAAAGAGAAGCTCCCCAGAGCTACAAAGAGGGGTGTGAGGCCTGTATCACTGTAGTAGAAATAGTTTGAGAAGTGAGGTGGCTGCTTAGCTCACAATTCCCATGGTGATCTTGCCTTTCCCTCCTTTCTTTGAGGAAATTGCTTTAGTCTTAACATAGGGTCCACCTGTGAGCTGCATGGCACCAACTCAGGCCACACCAGTCAAAGGGAAGCTCTTGGCCCCAGCTAGGCTCTTCCACCTGGCCCCGGATACAGGCCAGCCAATCAGAACCCTTCCCAGTTTTGTCCTCTCAGAGGGAAAAGTTGGGAATGTGTGTGTCTGTTACTACCGGTACCCATGATTCAAACCCTAAGGAAAACAATAATTTAGGGAAATGATGGCATGTAAAAAGAAAGAAGTGAAAGAGAGAACCCTGTTCTTTCTACCATTTACTTACATGACTCAGTACATTCTCCCTTTTCCTAAGCTGCTTGGTATTGGATAATTATCACTTGAAAATAAAGATCCTGTTCAATCAGTATCCTTCACACCACACGTGTACACGGGCAACACATGCACACACACACACATATGCACACACATGCGCATGCATGCACACACACAGGCACACTGCAGTCAGTGGATTCCAGACTGAGACCAATGGTGAGGGAAGTGGAGTCTAAAGTAGAAAAAGTGGGCACATAGCTCTGAGAAGTCACATCAACACCTTGAGAGCAGATGGAAGACATCCATGCCTCTTTCCCAAAGGATATGGAGAGAAGGAACTTTTTAAAGGTGGGAAAATTCACAGCCTAGATTTGCAAGTCCTGGGACCAGAGCTAGAACCCGAGCTTGAAGTCATCAGAAACAGATCTCATGCTACTATACCAAGTGGGCCCCACAAGTGAAAAGGAATTTTGAATGGTAATAAGAATAGGTATATAGTAATAATTTCTCAAAAAGTGATAATAATCATGAAAACTATTTGCTGGATTAACTTTTACATCTAAGGCATCAGAGTAGATTTGGTGTGCCATAATATGCAATTATTATCTAAATATATTTTGACATTTCTGAGAAGTTGCTGGTAAGTATCAATTTTAAATATTAAAACTAAGATACAGAGAAGAATTCTCTTCCTGGATATGTCCCAGAAAATCAGAGCTCCTATTCTATTCCAGAAGAAAGGCAATGAAAGCAGCTTGATCTGGACTCAATTGGGTTGCTGCCCCCCTCCCCCGCTATGATTCATACATTGAAGGTCTAGCCCCCAATGTTAAAGAGATGGTCTTTGGAGATGGGGCCTTTGGGAGGTAACTAAGGTTAAATGAGATCATGAAGGTGGAGCCTTCATGATGGGATTAATGCCCTTGTAAAAAAAGAAAAGAATTAACTCTTTCTTTCTCGTTCTCTCTCTCTCTCTCTCTCTCTCTCTCTCTCCAACATGTGAGGATGCACCAAGAAAGCAGCCTTCTGCAAGCCAGGAAGAGAATTCTCACCAGGAGCCAAATCTTCTGGGCACTTTGATCTTGGATATCCAACTTCTGGAACTGCAAGAACTGATTGTTTAAGCCAACCAGTCTATGATACTTTGTTATGGCAGTTCGGACAGACTAACTCAGAACCCAGGACCACAGATACTGCAACCTCCCAGGTTCTCTGGTTTCCAGTGTGGAGTTCCAGTCTTCTGTCACACTATCAGGTAAGGCACCAGACTTGCCCCTCTTCTTCACTTCACTGGAAACAGAAAAGAGATAAGAATGGATTGTCCCTGAGGATCTGGATGTGTAAACCATGAACCTGACATTCATTCTAGCCATCCACAGTGGCTTCCTACTAATAACAGTTCTTGACCTAAAGAATAAATTGAGCAATTAGATTTATTTTTAATATGAAACATTGCATAGATAAGATTCATTTTCAGGAGAAGGAAAAAAACTGTAAAATTAGAGTCACACCCTCCTGATTCAGAAAGTTCCTGGCCACTGGCCTATTCAGAAACTGTCAAAATAGTATCTTATATTCAAAAGCATGTTTTTATTCTATTGTAGAGAAGTAAAAGGTTGATTTTTTTTAAAGCATAAGTTCTAAAAAATGAATAAGTCACTTTAGTCAAAAATCTTTTTTGTAAGGCCTGAAATAATTAAAATGGTAGGGATAGTGCAAGCTAATATTTTTGAGTCATTCTTCTGACCTTGTGTGCTCATTTTGAAGTGCAAAAATTATTTCTGAAAATGGGTTGTAAACACAAGCAATGAAGGGGTAACTAACCATGAAAGTAATTAATTAAAAGATTTCCCACTTAGTTGCATGTTTTCTACAGTAAAAACACTTTTAGAAAATTGCTAACATTAGAGACTCAGATGCACTATTAGTTAAATCTTAATTTAAGAAAATTACAACCACATACAGTTACCCTAAGAAGCTTGCATCCATGTGGCGGCCATCCCCACCTAGGAGAGCTAGTTTTCTGGAAGCCCCAGGATATGGCTTAACTTGGGGAAACATTAAGGCAAAACTAAGGTGGGAAGGGAGAAATTACAAGGAAACATGTGGATGTCATTGTAATAGCACTTTAAATGCACAAAATTCAAGCATAAAGACAACATAGGGAGTCAGTAAATTACCAGTGATATTTTTTATTGTGGCAAAAATATGTAACATAAGATCTCCCCTCCACAAATTTTTCACTGTGCAGCACAGTATTGCTGACTATAGACAAAATGATGTATAGTGGATCTCTAGAACTTTTTCACCTTGCAGATTTGAAACTCTGTACTCACTGAACAGCAACTCCCCATTTCTCTCTTCTCCCCCTAGCCCCTGGAAACCACCTTTCTACTGTCTCTATGAATTTGACTACCCTAGGTACTTCACATAAGAGGAAGCATACAGTATTTGTCCTTTTGTGCCTGGCTTATATTACTTAACATAATGTCCTCAAGGTTCATCCATGTTTTAGCCTGTATCAGAATGTCTTTTTTCTTAAGGCTGAAAAATATTCCGTCATATGCATAGACTGCGTTTTCTTTATCCATTCATTTGCCAATGGACATTTAGGTTGTTTCCACCTCTTGGCTATTGTGAATAATGCTGCAATGAACATGGGAGTGAAAACATCTCTTCCAAATCCTGATTTAAATTGTTTTGGAGAAATATCCAGAAGCATAATTGCTGGATCATATGGTAGTTCTATTTTCAACTTACTGATATTTTATGTATATAAATCTGCAGTAATTATTTTCTAAGATTAAGGTCTATTTATCATGTTCTAATAGCTAGAAACCGTTCATGATTTTGCTTTTCCTGGTTTCGGTGAAATGCTTGTTTTTCTTTATTAAAGATAATGAGCATGTAAATTTTTTACATTTTTTGTCACTAATGTTATGGCGTGAAATGTTTCATTCTTACTATGATTCTAGAGACATGGAACAACCTGTGTGTTTGAGAGACTTTGTGTAGCGCTTGAGCACATAGGTATTTCTTCACCCCCTTCCCACTGCCCAGAGTTACACAGCTTCACTTGCCCAGTATCCTTTCAAGGCAAATCAGGAGCTGTCAGCAACTCTGGTTAATGTCTCAGCTCCCTCCTTCCCACAGACAGGAGAATATGGTCCAAGTCCCATATTAGATTTTCCTCATCTTCCTTCCTTTCTCCCAAGTTTTAGTGGAAAAACCTCTCTTCCTGATCTACCACTCAGTTTATATTCCTTTCTATTCCCAACCTCCCGATATTATCCTTTTCCAAAGCACACACATAAGAAACAAAGTTCTTGCAGTTGACAAAATGGTACGCAGAAATAAACCCCTGCATAACGCAACGGAGATGGGGAAGGAGTTACCACTCTCTTCTGAAACCATGTTTTATTTTAGGTGAAATTTTTTTTTAACATTTATTTATTTTTGAGACAGAGAGAGACAGAGCATGAACAGGGGAGGGTCAGAGAGAGAGGGAGACACAGAATCTGAAACAGGCTCCAGGCTCTGAGCTGTCAGCACAGAGCCCGACGCGAGGCTCGAACTCACGGACCGCAAGATCATGACCTGAGCCGAAGTCGGCCGCTTAACCGACTGAGCCACCCAGGCACCCCTGAAACCATGTTTTAAAGAGGTTGCTTGAAATGTGAAAACAAGCAACAGCCATGGGTGTCCACAAGCAACTGCATAGGCTCCTCAATTATGTGTCAATTCTGTTTTAAAGATCTCAAGGTCCATCAATAACAGAAGTATAGAAATTGTAGCAGATTGTATTTTCCAAAGATGGCCACAACAGTATCTCACAGCCCACACCATTTACTTGAAATGGACTTTGACAATCTTCCCACAGAAATGTGGAGTCCGTGTTCCCAGCCCATAAGTTTGGGTGAGTTTGTAAGTCTGGTGAAAGGGATGTGTGACTTCAGAGACTAGGTTGTAAAAGATGATAAAGCTTTCCCCTTGGTTCTCTTGGGACACTTGCTTCTGGAGGACTGACTTACCATGTAGGTCATCTCTATACTCTGAAACCACCATGCTAGCCCAAACTAGCCTATACAGGGAGACCACATGGAGAGTCCCTGAGACTATTGAAGAGAGATGTCCAGCTAACCCCAACTATCCCATTTCCAGCCACTCTCTGACTGAAATGACATCAGAAGCTGGAGCCAGAACCACCCAGCCAAACCTTCCTGAATTCCTGACCCACAGAATCATGAAAGATAAACCACTAAGTTTTGGGATGATTTGTTACACAGCAATAGAATTACTTACCTTTTCTCTTTCCTCTTTAATAATATTCTCTCACACAATCTTTCTTTTTTTTATTTTTTTAATGTTTATTTTTGAGAGAGAGAGAGAGAGAGAGAGAGAGAGAGAAAGCACAAGTGGGGGGCAGAGAGAGAGGGAGACACAGAATCCAAAGCAGGCTCCAGGCTCTGAGCTGTCAGCACAGAGCCCAACACAGGGCTTGAACTTGTGGACCACAAGATCATGACCTAAGCCAAAGTTGGATGCTTAACAGACTGAGCCATCCCAGGTGCCACTCTTACACAATCTTTCTTAAAATTGAGTATGGAATTGACTTGATGTTTACTTAAATAATTTTTATTATAAATATAATTACATATGCAGTTAGAGGTTAATACAGCTGATCCTAGAGTCAGTCTGCTGGACTAGAATCCTTCTACCACTTATTAATCACATGACCTTGGGCAACTTACTAAACTACATTTCAGCAGACCTCCGTTGTGTAACAGCCATGCAGTTTTTGTGGGAATCAGTCTTTCAACTACATGGATAGACTCCCCTGGGTATATGGAGCCAACCATGATAATCTCATCCCTATTGACACAGCGATTACCTCAAACCTAAACCAATCGGTGCCAGACATTCTCTTAGCTACAGAAATTGGTCTGAAGCAAAACAATCGCAGCAAGGCCAATAGAAGTTGTAGGAGTGACTCTTTCTCCTAGGTGTGAATGAGAAGATAAGTGGCCCTGGTAGAGGAAGCCGGCCATCTTGGGATCCTGACCAAAGCCAACCAGAAAATGAAGCTGACACATAGTAGAGGCTGAGCCAAAGTAATTATAGAGAAACTGAGCCAGACCCCTGGCCAAACTACCTGAAGCTCACTCTACCTCTGAACTTTTCAATTCTATGATTTGACAAATCTCTATTATTATTTTTAAAACTTTCAATTGAGCCTTACATTACTTAAGCTTTACCTCTCTGTGCCTCAATATCCTCATTTTTAAGATGGGGATAATACTGGTGCCTTCTTCTTTGATTCATCACAGGAAACAAAGGCAATAGTACATGTAAAGTTTTTAGATTAGTGCCTGGCAGAAAGAAATGAGCTTAATAAAGTAAAATATATGCACATAAAGCTAGGATTAAAGTGATAGGTATGGTTCTCATGCAACTATAACTTAAAAGCAAATTTATAAATTAAATTCAAATAAGCAGAGACGCCTTGATGTCTCAGCCGGTTAAGCATCCCGACTCTTGATTTCAGTTCAGGTTATGATCTCATGGTTTGTGAGTTCGAGCCTTGCATTGGGCTCTGTGCTGACACATGGAGGCTGCTGGGATTTTCCCTTTCCCTCTCTCTCTCTGCTCCTTCCCTGCTCGTGCACTCTCTCTATCTCTCTCAAAATCAATAAAAACATTTTTAAAAATTTAAGCAAGCAGGGGATTGAACGTATTAATGCAGTCATTCAGGTGATTCACAATATGCTAATATTCATTGTTTTATAAAGTCATAGAAATTAAGACAGAAATTAAAATATTAAATCCTCACCAAGAACTCATAAGTCCCCTAGAACACATACAAAACCCTAGTAGAAACCAAAATGTCAATTCGTTACCCATCCAGGACATTCCTACTGAATGAAGAAGCGTAACAAATGTGTTTGGAGATCTTTTCTAGGGAAATTAAGCCAGTTGAATTTTCTGCTTTATATCCAGAAATCCTTGAAATCAAAATGTCATCGTCCCATTCAGAAAAGTCTCAAAAAAATGAACTTCAAACAACTTGACTGAGAGATAATTTAGTTTCACACTCCATCCATTTCCTAACAATGGAAAAGGTATTAGAATCCTAAAATACAGTTCATTATATTAATCAATTTAACACCATTTTCCTAATGGAGAGCTATTGCCTCAACAGCAATGCCAGTCCTTCAGATTTTTTCACACAGTGTCATAATTAGCCATGACATTCAGCGGACCACCTGACAAGAACAGCACAGCAAAGGGCAGCTTAAGTTCAATTACATGTCCATGGTTCTAGAGCCAGGAGTCAGTTATTCACGCTGAGTAAATAACATTGATTTTGTTTATTTTATCGTCTGTGTGATATACACTGAGGCTTGAGCAGCCGGTAAATTTTATAATTTGTTGAGATAATTTTTACTCTTATCTACAAAGCTGCATTCCATGGAGTTCTTTTCTTTCCTTCAACTATAGCTGTACTTGTTATGAGAATTCTCATGGTGAAAATTTCCAGTTAAAGACAATTGTGATATAGAGTGGGTCTACACTTGGCAGAAGACCAACCTCAACCATCGCTCAGTTGTCAATATAGTAAAGGGAAAGGAGTCATTTTGATCGAGGAACATTTTTGACAGATCAGAAATGCTGACCTGGGGTACAAGTGAGATACTGTTTTGATAGCAGATTCTGGCTTGAGCCTGAGCTACATGATGAGGCAGATTCAGACTTGCATGGTATGATGGGCTGTAGAGCCTGGTCATTGGAAGTCTATTTGCAAGGGTGCTGACTCGTAGCAAAAAGCACAGAGTCTTGGGCAGACATGTAACCTTGGGCCTAAGTTGAATCTGGGTCTCTGAGGGGTATCTGTGAATCTTTTCTGGGGACAGGGGAAATGTTTAAAGGAACCCCTCTTTATGGGTTTGTTTTCTTACAGTCCACCTCCTAGGAGTGGGCCCCATCGAGGTACACCCAAGATGGTGTCTGACTCCTGTATTTCCTGGGTGGCTACTATGCCTGCCCTGGTTATTTCTTACCATATAAACAAACTATCCAAACTGCAATGGCTTAAAACCACAATTATCACTCACAATTTTGTGGGTCAGGAATCTGGTCAGGATTCAGTTGGGCAATTCTTTCTCCTCCTTGTGCTATTGCCTGGGGTCACTAGATGCTGTTCAGTCTGGATCTGGAGGGTCTAAGAAGGCTTCGCTGACATGCTTGGTGTCTTGATAGAAATGTCTGGAATATTGGGCTTAGCAGGATCCCTCTCCTTCTCCAGAGAGTCCCAGGGCCTTTCCACATGGTGTTTCCCACAGAGTAGTTGGATATGTTACCTGGCAGCTCAGCACTCCAGGAGACCAGAGTGGAAACTGCCATCCTCCCAAAGCTGGGCCTGGAATTGCCATAGCTTCGCTCCTACTATATTCAGTTGCTGGGGCAGTCACAGACCAGCCCAGAATCAAAAGTGGGGTGGGGTATACTCTAAGTCTCACTGGGAGAAATCCTAAAGGAATGACAGCCATCCCAATATCCTCCCTCTACTGAACAAGCACAGCCCTAGAACCTGGATGATGATTGAGGCACCAGAAAATCCTAGCTCAAGGTCACCATTAATGGAATGAAACATGGACTGAGATCTTGTTCTGAGGAGCCAGGGTGCAGCCAGAGCCCATGTTTTAGAATTCATGTTCTCCTTCTTTTTACCTCACTGGGATGCACTAAATGATAAGCCAGATTCTTATCTCCATGCTGCTTCCATCATTCTCCACTGCTCATCTCAATTTTCTGAATGAAACAGATCATGAGGCTCTCCTGGAATCCTTCACTTCCTTAAGGCTTAACCAGTAGACCAGGTCTCCAATGTCTTCTAAAAAGCTTCACAAATATTCAAACAAGGTTTAATGAGGTATCTTCAGAAAAGAAGATTTTTTTTGACTTCAAGAAAAAAAGAGAGAGAAGAAGGAACTTGATGTTTGAAGAAATATATAAATATTTGGTCAGCTTCTGCAGAGCATTTCAAAGAAACAATGTTATGTCTGAATCAGAATCTGAACATAAAAGTTCAAAAGATAACATGATAATGCTTGCTTGGCAACCCCATCTTCCTGATGGAAATGCAAACAGACAAAGTCAAAGCTTTTTATTCAAAATGGATTGTAAACACTGGGCCCTACCAACATGCTAATTTGCAGATTATTTTATTGCTGTGTACTTTTTGAGACTAAATTGGAACCATCTGTCTTCTCGAGAATTAACTAGAAAAAGATTACAACTGAGCACAAGATGGCAAAGTTCATTTCACTTGCCTCTTGCTGAAGATGGGCCCATCTATCTGCTGGATGTTGGAACCATTTTTAGTGTGTGTGTACCCCATTATTTCCTAAAGTATAAAGTATAATTAAGAACATACCATAGTGAGTGATGCATCCAGACTCATCTATATGAAACATAAGTTAATTCTTTTTGTCCCTTTTTTTTAATATTCGTTTTTCCAAAAGGCATCTGGAACCAGGTAGCCCCAGGCCTTACTGATTTATGCATTCAAACTAATCATGTTCTGTTGACTCCATATCTAGACACTCTGATTCTTCATCTATTTGATTTTCACTGCCCTGAGTCACAGGAAAGCCTGTCTTTTCCCAGGATCCCCTTCTCCAATAGTCTCCAAAGTCCCCATGGAAATTATCCATGAAACCAGATTGTTCCCTAGGCTTTCTTTCTATCTGCCCGAAGAGAGTTATTTATAGTCAGACTGTCACCTGCAGCTCTCTAGATCTTCTGTTCCAGGGTCCAAAGCCCTCTCCATCCTTCTGCCCCATGGACTCTTCTCTGCTTCCCTCATGTTGCCTCCCCAACCCCACTACTACTGATCTTGGAATCCCTTCACCTCCTACTTCCCACAAGTCTTCCACATCCTCATCCTCCAGACATCTCCTCCTCTGACCAATGGGAAATATTTCCTGATCCTCATAACCAGGTCTTGTAGACGGACTTCCCACACCTGAGTTGTTGAGCTCCTAAGCTGGATTTGGTTATTTTCTTTATAAGGAAGCCCTCTTCTTCCTAGCATGCACAAGTACTAGAAGTTGGGGTGAGGACTGCTTAAAGGGGAGCATTGAGGACTGGTCAAGAACAGCTTCAGCCTATACCTGGAACCATTGGTAGTTAGGTCAACCTAGCTGTGCTATTCAACCTGTCCACTCTTCCAGTCTTCTTTCTCATCCATTGTTGGTTGTTGTTATTGTTTTTCTCAGCAGCCAAGATGTCTTTCCTAGAAATATGGCTTCCTTTAGGGACTCCCCAGTCAAGAACAGTCTTTAGACTCTAGTAAAAAGACCCTTACCCTGAGCTCCATGTTTTAGAGGGCTCTGCTTCAGCTTCCTAGACATGTTCCACCTCAGACAGTGAGGAGTCTATAAGACCGAGGGATCATGCTCACTCAGAGACCATGGTCTTCCATGCTCCAGGTACCCAGAATCCTGGAATCCCTGCCCAAGTGTCCCCGTGATATCCTAGAGTTTGCAAACCCTCTTATCTGGAGCTTGTTCTCCCAAGGGCAGGCTGTGCCTCCAGTACATGCAAGGCTAGACCTGGAGGTGGACAAGGGACAACGATTTGGGGGATACTGTGGACCAAGCTTCGAAATGTGGTCTAGTCTAGGGTGTCTGCATATCTGCATTTGAGTCTTCTTGCAGTGACAGATGGACTACATGTGTAAACAGAAGATGGGCAGATCCTAGGCCACATTGGCTCTCCCGCACTGTGATGTTTAGAAATGGAAGTCCAAAAAAGTCTAAGAATTCTGAATTTGATCTTTGCCACCCGGGTTATTATGAAAGTACATTTGTCAAAGTTGAAGGATATATTGTATTTAATATTTTATTAAGCTAGTTTATAACTTTGAAATATGTGAACATACAATTGTGGGCCTTCATTTAGTCTCTTGCCTTGGTCCTGGTGCATGTCCCTTGAATATGCTGAATTTGAACTGCTGAATCACCACCAATCAAGGGATGTAGTTGAGCATCTAAGTGTAATGGAATACACTGTAACAGCTAAGATGATACCCAAAATTCTGTGGTCCAGGGAATGTGCTCGAGAGCACCAACAGACCTCTAGGGGGCAGTGTTGCCTAACCCTCAACTTGCCCAGTTAAGGGACAAGTTTTGGTGTATCCAGAAAACTTAAAAATGGAGATTGATCCACCAGCTCTTCCCAGATTTTTCAAACCTCAGCCAGGTGAAAACTTGGCTGTTTCTGACACTGTTTTACAAGATGAAGTTCAGTTTCTCAGCCTTTCTAAGGGCAGATCTGAGCATCACTTCTCCTTTTCAAGAAACAATCACCCTCTCACCTTCCTCCCCACCCGGGAGCATAGGGACCAGACTGCATAGGGACACAATGGACACCGGAAGTGAAAAATTTGTTGAGCAATGACTTTCATTCACCCTTTAGTCAGACAGACTCCATGGTCTTGGGGCTCTGAGCTTCCCCCAGGGTCTACCCTAGGTATCATAAGTGCTAGTTCCTCTAGGTAAAGTGCCAGAAGACCTATATGTAAAGGACTCACCCTTCACCTCCTGTGTAGACTGAGCTACAGGGTGACCTAGGTGCCGGCTGCAGGGATGAAGCACAGAAATCGACTGCAGGTACTATATCAGGGCTTTGTAATCAGGGGATCCTGCTCCTCCTCCAAAAGGTGTCGCAAGAACTTTGCCAGGCAAGTTACACCCACTGGCCTCAGTTAACACCCCCAAGAGCATGGGGTCAAGTGCAAGGGAAGAACCATTGGCTGAGCATCAACTCCATGCCAGACCAATTTAGACTTTATTTAGATACTTTCTTTAGTCCTCACAGCCACCAAATGGCTGATATCTAAGAATTTGTGCTTCCCACTTTACAGATAGGGACCAAGGTCCAGAGAAATGGTAACCAGATGTTAAAACACAAGATTTACCTGAAGCACGAGACAACAGAAAGGTGAGAGACAACAGTACAAATTTTTCAAAACTGATTCATGACTCTTGGGTCCCTAAACCACATGAAGAGAAGGGAGTGGGGGCATTGAAAAAGAGAGTTCTCTGGGTGCTGTGTGTCCTCCCCTCCCCCTTGGGGGGAGTGGCTAGGGATGCTTTTCCCTCACCTCAAGCCTATGAGAAAGGGCTTTAGCACTACCACCTAGAAAGCATAATGTGTGTCCCCTGTAGTTTGGGGGTACCCAGAAGACTGGTATCTAACCCGTGCCTGATAAGTCTGAAAGGGGCAGGATTGATTGGTTCCTGAACTGTGGGCAGAGGCTGCTGTCACACTGGGTTTGGCCCAACTAACCTAAATATGTCATAGTAAAGAATGGGCGATGAGAAAAAGATAAGGAGGGGATGTCTTAGATCCTGCCCTGAAAGAGTTTCCCTACAGGGGCACGGGAACCTTAATAGTAAGAGTCCAGAGAGGAACATCCAGATGCCTAAGGACTGTGAAGGGGTCACAGGGAGCCAGAAATTACAGAGATGTTTAAAAAAGGTGGGGGGGGCGCCTGGGTGGCTCAGTCGGTTAAGCGTCCGACTTCGGCTCAGGTCACGATCTCGCAGTTCATGAGTTCAAGCCTCATGTCCAGCTCTGTGCTGACAGCTCGGAGCCTGGAGCCTGCTTCAGATTCTGTGTCTCCCTCTCTCTCTGCCCCTAACCCGCTCACATTCTGTCTCTGTCTCTCTCAAAAATAAATAAACATTTTTAAAAAATTAATTAATTAAAAATAAATAAAAAATCAACCTGCTTCTGATTACCCCTCCAAATGATAACAGTGATTTTTCCCAAGATATAGGACTATAGATTATTTTAATTTGTACACATTTATTCACTTAATTTTAGCACTTTCTATGTGCAAGGCACCCTTTATTTCACTTTGTTTTTTTTTTTTAATTTTTTAAACATTTATTCATTTTGAGACACAGAAACAGAATGTGAGCAGGGGAGGGGCAGAGAGCAAGGGAGACAGAATCTGAAGCAGGCTCCAGGCGCTGAGCTGTCAGCACAGAACCCAACACGGGGCTCAAACTCACGAACCGTAAGATCATGACCTGAGCCAAAGCTGTACGCTTAACCGACCGAGCCACCCAGGTGCCCCATATTTCATTTTGTTTTTTAGTGAATTTTTTAGAAGGTTAATTTTAGTGCTGCAGGAAAAGAAGTCCATGCAAGTGAAAGCCGTCCATGCCTGTTCCCTTGGCAAGCAATATGGGAGGCAAGAATGTGAGTGTCAGGAGTGAGCATTTGGCATAAACCAGCTCTCCGCGGGTCTCATCCAGAAAACACAGCTGCATAAGGATGATGTGCGAAAGCAAGGCCTACTGGAAACATCCCTGAGTGTTAACACATGTTACATAAAATACAAAACTTGAACTTCAGACTATTGACCCAAGAATGAAGAGTTTACCAGAGCAGGATCTAACCACACAAAAGAGCGATGTTTGCATCCTAAGGCCGTTTTCCCTCTGCAGCACATTGTACATATTGTCATATCAGCCACACAACTTAAAGACCTACAGACCCCCTCCTCCCCAAATATAAAAGTACATATAGTCGTTCTCCCACAGTTACCATTTTACCAGACACAGGTTCAAATATTAAAAAACAATCTCAGGGGTGCCTGGGTGGCTCAGTCGGTTAAGCATCC
Organism: Panthera uncia; assembly: GCF_023721935.1. Classification (NCBI taxonomy): domain Eukaryota; kingdom Metazoa; phylum Chordata; class Mammalia; order Carnivora; family Felidae; genus Panthera; species Panthera uncia. Next base: position 19,758,378 of record NW_026057581.1, read on the forward strand.
GACTCTTGATCTCTGCTCAGGTCATGAGCTCATATGGTTCGTGGGTTTGTGCCCTGACAGCATGGAGCCTGCTTGGGATTCTCTCTCTTCCTCTTTCTTCCCCTCTGTCTTGCACGCGCACACGCTCTCTTTCTCTGTCTCAAAATAAACAAAATAAACTTTAAAAAATGATCTCAGGCATTTATGCTTGTGTCTCTAGCCCTCTGTGCAGATTGCTCTTCATATTCTCTCTCTCTCTCTCCCTCTCTCTCTGTCACACACACACACACACACACACACACACACACACTGTCTCTTCTCTTCCCATTCCTCATCCCTGCCCCCTTTCCCTGCCTTCCACAGGCCAGGGTATTAAATGTTTTCTGTTTCTTAAATGCATCACGCTCTCTTCAGCTTCTACACATACTCCCACCACCCTTTATCACCATGAAACTGCCCTTCAGCTCCAAGTCTGAGTTGGGTACAAGCCCACACATGGTCTATTTCTACACCTTAATTGTCTACCTTTTGTGTATCCTCTAAACTATAAGTTCCATGAAAGCAAGGAAGTTTCTTCCCAGAATGTCCTTAACAAACAAATAACTAGTGCTCTCTGTGCCAGGCTCAACTCTGAGTAGGATAGCACCTAGCTGCCTGTCTGGAATACCATGGGTACCTCCCCCAAATTGGTTGACTGGACGGGTAGACAGATGGATAGGAATGTGTCAGGAACACGTTCAGCTGCAGCAAAAATAAAATCTAAACAATGTTTAAATAATTAAGGAACTTATTTGCCTCACACAGCAAGAAGGCACAGGTAGGCTGTCCAATGACAGCAGTGTCCCAAAAGTTATCAGGGGATTCCATCTTCCTATTGTCTACCTTTATAACAAAAAAAAAAAAAAAAAAGCGTGTCCATGTCCTGACCCTTGGTACCTGTGAATGTGATCTTATCTGGAAATAGGGTCATGTAGATGTGATCAACTTAAGACAAGGTCATGCTGGAATAGGGTGGGCCCTCAATCCTACACGACTGGTTCCCTTACAAGAAAAGAAGAGACACAGAGAGAAGGCCATGTGACAACACAGGCAGAGGTTGGAGTGATGCTTCTATAAGCCAAGGAAGTGTCAAGGATCGTCAGCAACACCAGAAGACAAAAAAGAGGCAAGGAAGGATCCTCCCCTAGAGTCTTCCAAGGGAGCATGGCCCTGCTGACACCTTGATTTTGAACTTCGAGACCCCAGAACTGTGAGACATTACATTTCTGTTGTTTTCAGCCACCTGGTTTGTGGTACTTTGTTATGGCCACCTTAGGCAACCAATGAGATATGACTTTCATCTTCCTCTTCACAGGACAGCAGCTACTGCTAGACATCTGTGGTCTGGTCAGGGAAAGGTGGGGGAAAGAGCAAAAGTCTGATGGGTCATCCCGCAGTCTAGACTGCACCCTCAGGGAGCTTTCCTGGAAGTCCAGTCAGTGATGCCAACGAACATCTCACGAAAGAGGGCTGGGTCACAAAGTCACCCTCCAGCTGCAGGGAAGTCTGGGCAAGTGGATGCTCTTAGTTTTCAGATTCGACAGTTGAGGAAGGCAAGTGGAACTGTAAATGATGCTGGACTTGCCAGTTCATAGTAGCTAGCAAGTCATTGCCCTGTTCGGGTCACTAATGTTACCACACCACCCGTGTCTGTCCCCTCCCCAGTATATCCTTACTTGATAACAAATAAATCCTGCATTCATGAGAACAGTCACTGTGTCATGGCTGACCGGTTAGAACATTACAATTAGGAATAGGCCTCTCAAACTGAGGGTTGAGGGGGGTGGGAGGGAGAGGAGGGCGGGTGATGGGCATTGAGGAGGGCACCTTTTGGGATGAGCACTGGGTGTTGTATGGAAACCAATTTGACAATAAACTTCATATATTGAAAAAAAATAAAATAAATTCAAATGAAAAAGAAAAGGAATAGGCCTCTCATAAATGGTAACAGGTGAGAAATATCCCTCTTTGCTCTCTCATCCCCATGACCAGGGTTGGGGTGAGTCCAGGGAAGGATCACCACTTGAAGGAGATGGCTGTCAGCCCACAGCTCCTGCTTCCTGGGCCTCTTCCTTCAGCCACTAAGGTCTCTGCCTGTGAGCTGCTATTCACCACCACCCCCTCTCCGGTAAAACTTGTAAACGATCACTGAGCCTCAAACTAGGCTATTCATAGACTAGGTCAGAAGTACCCACCACCCCTTAGTGTTTGGCTTTGACATTCTGATTTTTTTTTAATGTTTATTTTTGAGACAGAGAGAGACAGAGCATGAAGGGGGGAGGGTCAGAGAGAGAGGGAGACACAGAATCCGAAGCAGTCTCCAGGCTCCGAGCTGTCAGCACAGAGCCTGACGCGGGGCTCGAACTCACGGACTGTGAGATCATGACCTGAGCCCAAGTCGGACGCTCAACCGACTGAGCCACCCAGGCACCCCTGGCTTTGACATTTTGAAATTATACATGTAATAAATATATTCTCCTAAAAAATCAACAGGTCAAAGATTTATAGATTAGAAATGAAAAGTCTCCTTTTTTCAGCACCACCCCCCCAAAACCTGCCCCCAGTCACATGTCCCTTAGCAGATGCAACCACTAATAACAGTCAGTGTGTTTCTTCCAGTTTGCTGTCATCCATGCATTTATACACACACACACACCAAGTACAGTTTGCACACTTCCTAAATGGGATTACACTGCCACCCATTTGTTCCATTTTACAATAGGTCTTGGTATTGCTTGTAAGGGTTTGCTGTGATTTATCAACCACACCCACACCGGACATAGGTGAAACAGCAAGTGATGGAGAAGCTCAGACTCCTGCCAGACTGCCTGGGGTCACATCCCATCACAGCTCTGCCTCCTGCTGGCTCCAGGCCAGGAAGAAGCTGCTTCTTCACCGTTTTGTGTCTCAGGTCCTTCATCTGTACAATGAGGATAATAAAAGCACTTACAGGGTTGTCACGGGGGTGTAAGCGAGTTCATTTATGTAAAGTGCTTAGGCAAGTACTGACCCAGAGAAGGCTTTCTGTAGGTATGAGCTGTTACTCATCATAATGGCAGTATTTCCAATTTTCCTAGAGTAATATTTTAGCAAACAACTTACAGACAGCTCTGTGTGAGCATGTGTGCGCATTTCTACGGGACAGATTTCCATTCCTAGGAGTGGAATTGCTATATTCAGAGACCTCCACATTTTAATTTTGCTAGACCATACTGAGCTGCGTCTCCAAAAGAGTATATTTATTTGCACCTGCACCAGCACTGGATATTAACTCCAGTCTTTGGCAATCTCTGGGAGGAAATGGTGTTTTGATGTTTTATTTTGCATTACCCAGATTACCACTAAGTGTCAGTATCCTTAGCCACTTTCCGGCCCTGTTCCCCTTTTTCTTCTGTGAATCCACCTGCCACATATTTTACCAATTTGCCACTGGATGACTTTCCTTTTTCTTATTGATTTAAACGTGCTTCCCATATATCGTGGCTATCAACCAGTGATTATATACGCTAGTCAGATTTTCATCCAGTGAGGTGTGTGCCTATTATTAGTCTGACATGCATCATTATCAAATTTTTAGTGCTCAATTCCCACCGTCTTTTCCTGTGGCATTGCTTAGGGAGGCTTTTCCTACCCCAGCATATGGAAAACAGTCCTCATTATCCAAGGAAGCAATGAAAAAAAAAAAAAGTTTGGGCTGAAATTTTATCTGGAAAAAGTAAGTTAAACAAGTGTTTTTTAATATTATATCTAACCACATTTCCATTATAATGCGACCCATAAACTACTTTTCAAAATGTGCAAGACATAAATCAGACTTTTACGGAGGGGGATCATTCTTCTGATTGAAATCTGTGATTGCATAACATAGCCTCCTTCATTTTTTTACAGCACTGTCGTTTTACAAAAATATCTGCAGACAACATCAATTCTCCCAAGGGAGTCTCTCAATCCTTTGATGTTTAAATCATTCCCTTGTGACGGCTCTGTCCTGATTTGCTTATGAACTTTCTCTTCTTCATGCCTTAACTGGGCTCTCTCCTGTTGCGAGAACTTCACCTGCTGATGGCTCCACAGGAGATCTAAGGAAGGATCCACCATCATTTTCATCAGCTGCATGAAAAGCCCTACCTCTTGCCAGGTTTGTGTTGTCACTGTGCAGTCCATTCGTTCTGGCACGATTTCGCCGAGTGTTTACAACACCAGGCTCTAATCAGAGATATTTGGTAACTGAGACACATGTTTGAGCCCAGGAAGATTTTACATGTGGCCAATCCATTACTTAATATTTTCGTGATGTGTCTATTTTTTGCTTTTTGTGTAACTCCATCACTTCAGAAACTCAGATAATGAGGACTGGAATAATGAGGACTCCTTGAGCCCGCCATTCCATTAAGTGACCCAATACCAAGGGGGTGTACTGAGCGCTATTCTAGGCCCAACAAATAAGGCTCTGTAGCAGTCAGGGTTGTCTGGAGAAACAGAATAAATGTAGATAGAGAGACAGATGGATAAATAGATAGATAATAGATAGACATTTACCATGGGGAATCAGCACATGTGATTAGGAGGGCTGTGAAGTCCTATGATCTGCCTGCAAACTGGAGAACCAGGAAAATCTAATTCCAAAGTCCTAAGAACCAGGAAAGCCAGTGGTGTAAGCGCCAGTCCAGGGGAAGAAAAAGATGGATGTCCCAACTCGAACATTCAGGCAGAAAGACGGAATCTGCCCCTCCTCCACCTTTCTCCTCTGGTTCAAGCCCTCACAGATTGGACAAGCACCCCCCACACCAGGGGAGGGTGGTTGGCTTTACTCAGGCCACTGACTTCAGTGGTAATCTCCTCCAGAAACACCCTCACAGTCATACCCAGAAATAGTAACCAGATACCTGAGCACCCTCTGGCCAGGAAAGTTGACACGTGTAGTGAACCATCACAGCACCTCTGACAGGTGTACTGCCTTCACCTGAAGCATATATTTCCTCTTCTGTTGAAGGAACAGTACACACTGAAGAACCCTCTTCCCCAACCCCACCCTACATCCCCCTTACGCTCATCTGCATACACCAACACCACCAGCCTTCTTCCTCCTAATACTTCCTATGAAAAGCCTGAAACCAAAAACATCAGGGAAAAATCAAACTTAATACTCATGAGAAAGTAAAATCCTGGTCAGGGCAAGAGGAAAGTTCAGAAGTGTGTTACACAGTGAACAGATGGGCCTCATTCCCCCACCTGACAAACAAGCAGATGGGGGTCACGCTGGAAAGAAAACAAACCCCCACCTTGTTCCAGCTCCAGCATTCGATGGGTCAACATCTGACTGTCCTGAGCCAGGCACTTAGGTCAGACTCACTTCCCATATACACTGCATTCCACAACTGTGTCTGAGGCTTTGATGATGTCGAAGTCCAAAGACAATGAGCTCCCCACCTCCAGCCTCCATGTTGTGGGCTCTCTCCGCCACTCAGACCTCTGGTCGGGGAAAGGAGAACATTCCCCAGTTTTGACACCTGAGCCTATGGGAGGGAGTGTTATTCTGTGTCAACTTGGCTGGGCCACTGTGCCCAGATATTTGGTCAAACATTATTCTGGATGTTTCTGTGAGGTTGTTTTTGGATGAAATTAACGTTTAGATTAGGAGACCATAGGAGCATATTATCTGCCATAATGTGGGTGGACCTCACCTAATTAGTGGAAGGCCTGACTAGGGGAAAAAAAAAAAAAAAGGCTGACCTTCCCAAGCAAGAGGAAATTCTGTCAGCAAATGGCCTCTAGACTTGAATTGCAACATTGGCTCTTTCCTGGGTCTCCAGGCTGCCAGCTTACCCTACAGATCTTGGACTTACCAGCCTCCATAATAGGGAGCCAACTCCTTAAAATAAATCTCTCTATATGAATATATACATATCCTATTGGCTCTATTTCTCTGCAGAACATTGACTGATCCTGTGAGGAAGTCAGGCCAGGCCTTCCTGTCCATTCATACAGGGCTAGTTTGAGGAAGGATCTCAGGTTCACTCAACAAAGCTATAAATGACAGGAGCCTAGGATATTGTTTTTTCCAAAGATACCTGAATTTCAAAAGGGAACAAATGTCACTGGTTTTTCTAGTGGGTTTCTTTTTCTTCTTTATACTTTTGTGATTCTTTCATATATTCTTCAATTAGGTATTATTTTCGCATTTGCAAAATGAAATTTAAATATAAACTTACTGTGTTTTGGGGGCACCTGGGTGTTTCTGTCGGTAAAGCGTCCGACCTCAGCTCAGGTCATGATGTCACCATTCGTGAGTTTGAGTCCCACATTGGGCTCTGTGCTGTCCGTGCAGAGCCTGCTTCAGATCCTCTGTCTCTCTCTCTCTCTGCCCTTTCACCTCTCTCACTCTCTCTCTTTCTCAAAATAAACATTAACGAACAAAATAAATTTACTGTGCTTTGCCACCTCTACCTTCCATAAATCATTGCTATTTTCCCCTTGTGTCTGATACTGAGTTGACCAGCATCCTAAAGCTGGAGTTCAACCTCTTTGTTTTCACAGATTCATTTACTCATCGGCTGATTGACTCAACACATTTTCATCTGGCACCTCTGTGCTTAGGTGTTCCAGGAGTCGTAACAGGGGCTAGTCTGCCTGAGTTCGTATCCCAGTTCAGCCCATTACTAGTCCTGCGAGCTCAGTCTAGTTACTTAATCTCTCTGTGCCTTGGGGTTTGTTGGTTTCAGTCAAAAAGGACAAACAGTAGATGAAACAAGTTGGCAGTTGAAGCATTTAGGGCAAGGCTCGGTCATTGTACAAGCTCTCGCTTCATATTCAGCTAGTATCATTCCAGATGCTGCTAAGGGAATAGCTTTGGTTGGGGGAGGCGGGGAGTAAAAGAAGTTTCTGTGTGTTGGTTTCCATTTTCGGAGTGAAGGGGGAAGTGGTCAAGCTGTCATTTTGAGGAATGCAAACAACACAAGAAGAGGCAAGTGAAGGGGATTGGAAGGTGGTGATAGGGGTCCATACACGGGTAACAGCACCAGGCTGGACCTTGTGGTGTCCTCCAGGGCACAGGGGTGGGAACAGAGAGAAAGATGTGGATTATTCCAAGCTGGGTTTCACCTTAGTGTGGTGGAAGGCCACCAGAAGCAGGGATGTGGGCTAGAGAGTGGGCAGGGGGACAGACAGAAGCAGGCACAGGAGTGTTGCGCCCTGCTTGTTTCTGTAGAGGACACCAGACTCTTACAGAACCAGAGTGAGCCCCACCCCACCACTTGGCACACAAGGAAGGCTGTATGCCTTTTATTTTTTGAATTGAATTCAGCTCAGGCTGCAACATGCCAGCTTAGCAAGAAGTTCAACACCTTCCACTTGTGGCTTCCTGCCAACGTCTTAGCATTGTCCAAAACCCCCCACATACTTAGTAGTGTCTCCAAAGCCAGTCCCCTCTGGTTTTGGTCACACAAAGCAAAACTGAGACCAATGCCCTTGGGGCTGAAGGAAACCACAGCCACCCTCAGAACCCAGCTGCTCCAGATCTAGCTGCCTGGCCAGGCAGTGAGGATCACAAGAGCTACAGTTAAGTACTCATCTTGTCTGGTTCAAAGAAATCATTGGTGCTACTGTGGGTTTCAAGACACAGCGTTTCTTCAAGGCAGCATCATTGCGCTTTCCAGGGGTATTTCCATGCAGGAAGCTACACACCCAAACCAGCTCTGGTTCCCAAGGTCCCCCCGCTACAGGCATGCACCCCATACCAGGCAGATAGGTGCCCCTGCCCAACACTACTTCAGAGCAATGTTTCCCTCATCACAGCCAAGCCATCTTTTTGAGCCCAGGTCACCAGCAGCCCGAGGAAGATCACGGAGGTCCCTTTTCTCTGTAGAACTGCCTCAGCCTGAGACCATCTCAGAATCTATAGGGGTCCAAATAGCATCCAGCCTCAAAGGGAATAGGTTGGGGTTTCCATTTCTCTCCTCGCAGGAAGGTTCTTTCCTTTCTACACTTTGGTGACCAGAGGGATGAGGACCCTCAATCAAGCCATCAAAAGGGCCCCCCACTCCCACAGGGCAAGCCTGGCTGCACATTTACATAAAGAGTTCACTCAACCCTTCCTGGACCAAAGAAAAATCTGACTTGCTGTCTCTACCTCAATAGAGAAACAACTAGTGTGGTGCCTGGGTGGCTCAGTTGGTCAAGCATCCAACTTCAGCTCAGGTCATGATCTCACAGTTTGTGGGTTCGAGCCCCACATCGGGCTCTGTGCTGACACCTCAGAGCCTGGAGCCTGTTTCAGATTCTGTGTCTCCCTCTCTCTCTGCCCCTCCCCTGCTTTCTCTCTCTCTCTCTCTCTCTCTCTTTCGAAATAAATAAACATTAAAAAAAGAGTTAATGGGGGTGCTTGGGTGGCTCAGTTGGTTAAGCGTCTGACTTCAGCTCAGGTCGTGATCTCACAGTTTGTGGGTTCAAGCCCTGCGTCAGGCTCTGCGTTGACAGCTCAGAGCCTGGAGCCTGCCTTAGATTCTGTCTCCCTCTCTGCCCCTTCCCCACTCATGCTCTGTCTCTTTCTCTCTCTCTCCCCAAAATAAATAAATGTTAAAAAATATTTAAAAAAAAACAAAAAAACAAAAAAGAACTAGCAATAGCAGCTTTTCTCCATGTAAAAAAAAAATGGTTAAAGATTAAAGCTTGACAATAAAATAAACAACCTGATTTTATTTTTTTAACCTTTTTAAAAATGTTTATTTATTTATTTTGGCGGGGGCGGTGGCAGGGGGGGCGGGGAGAGAGAGAATCCCAAGCAGGCTCCATGCTGTCAGCACAGAGCCTGATGTGGGGCTCGAACTCACGAACCGTGAGATCATGACCTGAGTGGAGATCAAGAGTCAGATGTTCAACCAACTAAGCCACCCAGGTGCCCCCAACCTGATTTTAAAATGAGCCAAAGACTTTAACAGACACCTCACCAAAGAAGATACACAGATGGCGAAAAGGCACATGAAAAGATGCTCCACGTCAGAGGTCATCAGGGAAATGCAAATCAAAACAAGGAGATACCACTACACGTCCATTAGAATGGCCCAAACCCAGAACACTGACAACACGAAATGCCGGTGAGGATGTGAAACCACAGGGACTCTCATTCCTTCCTGGTGGGAATGCAAAATGGTGCAGCCACTTTAGAAGACAGATCGGTGGTTTTTCACAAAGCTAAACATAGTCTTACCATATGATGCAGCAATTGTACTTCTTGATATTTACCCAAAGGAGTTAAAAACTTATGTCCACACAAAAACCTACACACAGATGTTACTAGCAGCTTTATTTATAAGAGCCAGATCTTGAGAGCAACCAAGATGTCCTTCAGAAGGATGGATAAATAGACTGTGGTTTATCCAGACGACGGAATATTATTTAGTGCTAGAAAGAAATGAGTTATCAAGCCATAAAAATACATTGAGGAACCTTAAAGACATATTACTAAATGAAAGAAGCCAATCGGAAAAGGCTACATAGTGTATGATTCCAACTCTATGACATTCTGGGAAATTCAGAGCTATGGAGACAGTCAAAAGATTAGTGGTTGTCAGGGGTTTGGGGGAGGGATGAATAGGTGGGACCCAGAGGATTTTTAGGGCAGTGGAAATACTCTGTATAATACCATAATGAGGGATACATTTCATTGTACATTGTCCAACCCCATAGAATGTGCAGCACCAGGAGTGAACCGTAATGTAAACTCTGGACTTTGGGTGATTATGATGTGTCTGTTCAGGTTCATAAATTGTAACAAATGTCCCATTAGGGTGGGAAACGTTGAAACAGGAGAGGCTGCACATGTGGTGGAGCAGGGGGTATATGGGAAATAGCTGTATCTTCCTCTGGAGTTTGCTGTGAACCAAAAACTGCTCTAAAGAAATAAAGTCTTAAGGGTATTTTTAAGTAAATAAGGAATTGATTAAAGATACCGTTGCTGTTGCTTCATTCAAGCAAAAGTAGATGGATTAGAAAGAATGTGTTCCTTCTTTTGAAATTGGATTGCCTAGGACAGTGGCCCTCACTCATTCATCCAACAAATATTTATTGTACGCCTACTGTGTGCCAGGCACTGCTCCCAGCACTGGGGATGTGGCAGTGAGCAAAGAGACCATGTCCCCTCCTCTTGTGAAATTTACATTCTCATAAGCTATATTAGGTAATGAAACGCTACAGAGGAAGATAATAGAGCCAAGGGAAAGGGAGAAAGAGCTCATTTTTCAGTAGGATGGTCTGGAAAGTCCTCTTTGGTAAGAAGACTTTTGAGCAGAGAACTGGAGGATGTAAGAATCAAGCTTTTCAGGCAGAAGGAAGGCAATGAGTGGGAGCAAGCCTCTCATGCTTGAGGAGGCTGGAGCAGTATGAGTGACAGGAGGTGAGACCAGAAGCTTGGGACTGGGCACAGACCATGCAGGCCCTTGACAAGCTTAGTGAGAAGCTTGCATTTTACTCTGTGTGAGATGGGCAGTCACAGGGCAGTTCTGAGCTGAGAAGTGACATGGCCTTACTTCCACCTTGGAAGGACCATGTTGGCCCCTGGCTCCTTGGTGGAGAGACGGGCGGTAAGAGGGACAAGGTAGAAGCAGGGAGACCAAGTAAGGGTTTTTCCTGACAGTCTGAGGTGACGTGGGCTTGAATGAGGCTGATGGTGGTGGTGGTGGAAGGAGATGGTAAAATGCATGATAAGGTCAATAGGATTTCCCAATGGATTGGATGCATGTATCAGAAAAAGAGTGAAGGATGAGCCACTGGAAGCATGATGCTGCAATTTACTGAGATGAGGGAAACTGGGGAAGAACGAGTAAGAGGGGCATTTGAGAAGGAATCAAAAGTTCAATTTTAAATATGCTTCGTCTGAGATACACAGTAGGCATGGGGTGGTAATGTCCAGTCTGAGGTTCAGGGGGAAAAGGCAAGAGTCCTGTGGAATGGTCAGCCTATGAGTTGTAGTAAAAGTAGAGGAACGCATGGGAGGGCCTGGAGAATGCACACAGATGTGGAAGAGGCCAGAAGATTGAGCCATGGGCATTCCAATATTTAAGGCTTAGAGACAAGAGGAGAAAACCAGCAAAGTGTGCTGAGAAGGAATGGCCTATGGCATGGAAGGAAGAGCCAGGAAAGGGTGGAGCCGGGGGTGTGAGGAAAGTGTTTCGAGAAGGGACTCAGCAGTGATGTCAACTACAGTTGGGTCAAGATGAGGACTGAGACTTGACCACTGGATTTGGCAACGCGGAAGTCATTTCTGGCCTTGACTGGGCAGTCTGGGTAGAGTGTTAGAGGCAAAAATCCAAGTGGGAATAGACTCAAGAGAGGACAAGAAAAAGAGGAAGAAAAGAAAAAGGGAAAGTGAGGACAGCAAGTACACAAAACTCTTTTGAAGAGAATTGCCATAAAGGAGAGCAGAGAAATAGGGTGGGATGAGACGAGGGGCAGGGGTGAGGGAGTTAAGCTAAGGTATTTGTTTTGTGGTTGTTTTAAGATGGTGAGCATCAGTGGGTTTGAGTCCTGATGGGAAGGGGCAATAGAGAGAGGAAAATCGATGATGCCAGACAGAGGGAAATACTTGGAACACCGTCTTTGGGTGAAGGGAGAGAGGACAGATTCCAGAGCATGAGAAGAAGTGGTGTTCTTCGATGGAGCTGCGGATAAGCCATCCATTGTAACAGGAGCCAGGCTCAGGCTCTTAGAAGTTAGCAGAACTTTTTGTGTGGAGGGGGTTCTTTTCAACTGTCTGCCACAAGGTGGCAGTAGACAGCTTCATATAAACCCTACAACTCCCTAACACCTTTGGGAAAATGGCAAAAGCTTAAGTAGATTTGAATTTTTTTTTTTTTTTTAAAGACTTGGTGGCTGTTCTGAAGGACGACACTGGTGCCTCCTGGTCCTTGAGCCTCATCTTAAATAGCACCTTCTCAGTCAGTCTCTCCCTGCCCAACCCTCCAAGATAGATCTCCAAGTCTTCCTGATCAAACTGCTCGAGGCTGTGTGGTGCTCTCCTGGGAAGAACACGGGGGATAGAGTCTGGGCAATTGCCCAGGCAAGCACAACCGGGACTGATATGAGAATGACACTCCAGCACCAGAGCAACCAGGAAGTGCTTGCCGCAGTCTGAGCACGAGAGGCTTGCTGTCTGGACCAGAGCAGGGCAGTGAGCATCGGAAGGACAGGAGGGGCTTAACACCTAATGAGGAGATCATCTAGAGCAGTAAAGGAGAGGGAGAAGTCCAGACTGGTTGTCAGGTCTCTGGTGTGAACAGGAAGATGGTCCCATGAGGTGAACACAAGGGACAACCCAGGAGGCAGAGCCAGTTTGTGGGCAAGGTGATGACCACAGTTTTGCACTGTGGAGTCTGATGTATGTGGGGAGCATTGGGGGAAGATGTGCAATTTTACACATAAACATGGTGCTTGCAAGAGAGAGAGAGGACTAAGCTGAAATCATTGAATTGGTTACTGTCAATAGTTAAAACATAAGAGTGGGTGAGGAGCATATAAAAAGAGAAAGGTTATTTACACTGAGAATCACCAATATTGAAGGATGAGCAAAGGACAAGAAATCTATCCAGAAAGAACAGCTGGAAAAACAGCTGGAGCTGTGAGGATCTAGGCAGTAGTAAATTTCCAAAGAGAGGCTATGTTAGGGGTGTCTGGGTGGCTCAGTTGGTTAAGTGTCCGGCTTCAGCTCAAGTCATGATCTCATGGTTTCGTGGGTTCGAGCCCCACATTAGGCTCTGTGCTGACAGTGCTGAGCCTGCTTAGGATTCTCTCTCTCTTCCCCTGTCCCTGTCTCTCTCTCTCTCTCTCTCTCTCTCTCTCTCAAAATAAATAAATAAACTTAAGAAGAAGAAGGAGGAGGGAGAGGAGACAGTGGCCACTGTATTAGTCTGCTAAGGGCTACCATATCAAAGTGCCACAGATGCTGTCTTTAAAAAATAGAAATTTGGGGGCGCCTGGGTGTTTCAGTCGGTTGAGCGTCCGACTTCGGCTCAGGTCATGATCTCACAGTTCATGAGTTTGAGCCCCGCATCGGTCTCTGTGCTGACAGCTCAGAGCCTGGAGCCTGTTTCAGATTCTGTGTCTCCCTCTCTCTCTCTGACCCTCCCCCATTCATGCTCTGTCTCAAAAATAAAAATAAACGTTAAAAAAAATAGAAATTTGTTTTGTCAAGGTTCTGGAGGCTGGAAGTTCAAGATCAAGGTGTCATCAGGATTGATGACTCAAATCTGTCTCCTGGACTTGTAGATGGTGGTCTTTTCCCTGTGTCCTCACCTTGTCTTTCTTCCGTGTGTGTCTTGTGTCCTCATGTCCTTTTCTTAGAAAGACCTCAGCCCTATCGGATCAGGGCCTGCCCTAATGATCTCCTTTGAACTTAATTGCCTCCTCAAAGGCCCTTTCTCCAAATAAATTCTGATTCTGAATGCTAGAGGTTGGTACTTTGACATGGGGATATGGGGGGACACGATTGCACCCATGGCAGTGGTTTAATAGTTAAACATAGCACAGAGGCCCAGTAACTGAAAGATGCAAACTTCCCTGTGGCCTTGGTGATGCAGAAATCATTGATCTCAGCCAGTGCTTGCTGACATGAGACAGCAGTGAGTTACAGGAAGTTCTTGATATGTGGATAGAGGCACGTGCATGGGGAGCTTACGAGAGTCGCCACTATATCTCTTCTCCCTTTTCTCATTTGAAAAGCAAGGTGTAAGGGTATTTGGTACCAAATAATTTAGATGTTATGGATATCATGGGGTACTCTCCAGAGTAGAATGATTTCACCTAATGAGCACTTTCTAAGTGCTAGAAAAATTCATTTAATCTTCATGACAAATCTATGAAGTGGTACTTATAATTTCATTACCAAGTTGAAGAACTGGGGCAGTTGGGGATTAAGCAATTTGCCCACAATGACACCGGTGTTGGCAGCCAGGCTGGGAGTCATCCTCATAGCTGTTGGGAAGCTTCAAAGCGCTTGTCCTTACCTACTTTGTCATGCTGTCTGTATTGAAAGGAGACAGCAAATTAGAGATGGGATATGTACTACAAGTTCATTCGTAAGTCATTTGCCTGGATCTTGGAATACATTTTCCCAGAGAAATGTGATCAGCCGTGATTGGGCCCCCACCAGCCCACAAGTGGGCTGTTTAAAGTACAATGTATGAGAACTGCTTTTTATACACTACCAAAAAAAGAAAAATCGAAGGCTTTTGCCACACTAGTGATTAAATAAAACAGCAAAACAAGAATATCATTGAGCAAAAAGCTTTTGAAAATTATCTTAAATGCTAGGCCTTGATTAAATGTCACTATGGAAGTCAGTAGGGGAAGGCTCTGGGGCATTTTTTTTTTTTTGAACATTTGAGTTTGAAACGTTTCCTTATTCTGTCCAGTTTACTTCAAACATATGGTTCCCTCCCCGCTTTTTGATTCAAGTCATTCATTGGCCATGACTGGGAAGTTTCTTGCTCATAAATGTAATTTTGAGATGAATAGAAATTTTTTCAAAAATTAGTTAATATATATAAAATGTAAAATAGTGCCTGGCAGGTAGTAAGTAGTTTAGAGTGCTGGGTAGTCTTCTATAGGCTCTTTGAATGTATTCACTCTCTTATATTCATTCACTTAATTCTTACATAACAATCCTGTTATTGCCCCAGATTTATATTGAGGAAATGGAGGCCCAAAGAGCAGCTTTCCCAAGGTAACACAGCTAGCCAATGGCAGAGCGAAAGTGCAAACTCAGATTTTTAATGACTTTAAAAGGGAGGAAAGAGGCTAATGAAGATGTGTGATGGTTAATTTATGTGTCAATTTGGCTAAGCTAAGGTAATCAGATGTTTGATCAAACACCAGTTGAGATGTTGCTGTCAAGGTATTTTTTAGATGTGATTAACACTTAAAGTGGACTTTGGGTAAAGTAGATTACCTTCCATAATGCGGGTGGGCCTCACCCAATCAGTTGAGGCCTTAAGAGCTAAGACTCCGAACACTCAGAGAAGAAGGAATTCTGCTTCCAGATTGCCACATAGAAATTCTGCCTGAGTTTCCGGCCTTTGGACTCAAGATTGCGTCAGCTCTTAACTGAATTTCTAGCCTGCTGGCCTGCTCTGCAAATTCCAGACTTTGTAGTCCCAACAATTGCAGAAGCCAATTCCATAAAATAAATCTCTCTCATTCTCTTTCTTTTTCTATCTAGACAGGCAGATAGAGAGATACACAGACAGATGATAGATAGATGATAGGTAGATAATAGATAGATAATAGAGAGAGGGAATAGAGAGATCTCTGTTGGTTCGTTTCTCTAGAAAACCCAAATACACATGTGATAAATATTACCCACAATCAGCAATAAAGCCGTGGAATGAAAGAAAGATAGGCAACAGGGAAGGCTGAGCTTGCCTACTACGGAGGAAGATGTGGGGAAGGGTTCATGTTGGCTCACACTATACTTGGAGCCAGATACCAACCAGGTAGTAGTGTTGAACCCAAGCAGCATGGCTTCTCACGGTGGAAGAAGGGGTGTTGGAGAAGATGGAGGGCCTCTTCCAATGGGGGCGCTGGAGTGTGGGTTGGGTGGAGATGGGTGAACAACATGCAGTTCACAAACATTAAAGACAAATTAGCACCAGCATCCTGGGGACTCCTTTACACGGGTCTCTCAAGTGTCCAGGAACGAGTTATTCAATACGTTCATTACTATCATCTTTATTCCTCCCTTATGATTTTGGTCAGCTTTTTTGGAGCTTTTGTGACATGCAGCAAAACTCACCAATTTGTTAAGTATTTAAAAATTTTATATGTTTCGAGGAACATGCAGTCGTGTTACCAGTCACCACCACCCCAGTGCGGGACATTTCCAGCACTCCGAAAAGCTCCCTTGTGCCCCTTTGCTGTCAATCCCCTCTCCTAACCCCTGGCTCTTGCCAACCACTCTGTGTCTATCACTGTAGCTCCGCTTTGTAGAGCACTATGTGTAGGTGGAATCAGATGGTATGTATTCGTTTGTGTTCAGCCACTTTCACTTAGCATTATACTTTCGAGCTCCCTCCATATGGCTGCATGTATCAATAATTCATTCATCCAATTTGCTGGAATTGTCCCACTTACCAGCTGGATATTTGGATCCTTTCCAGTTTTTGTCTATTATGAATAAAGTTGCTATGAACATTCATGTACAGGCCTTTGTGTGGACATATGTTTTCATTTCTTTTGGGTAAATACCTAAGGGTGGGATTGCCAGATCATGTGGTAAGTGTATGTTTAACTTTATAAGAAACTGCCAAACTCTTTTCTCAAAGTGGCTGTATATGGTTTTTAATTGACCACAAGAAGGAAGGAAGAAACTAGGGGAAAAAAATCTTGCTGTTGTTTACTAGAAAGTCAACAAGAAAAGGCTTTAAATGAGGAAAAGCAGTTTGGAAATAGCAGTGGGTTCCATTTCTATGTGCAATTCTCTTCCATGGGCCACAAAATCAAGAGCTGGTTGTGCTTTGACTTCTTCAAGTTAACATAATTTGAGACAGGTATGAGTATTCTCAGACCTCGGATTCGAGGACGCCAGGAAAAAAATGCACTAAAACATTTTTTTAGATCAAATTAATTTTGGCTTGGTGCCCACATTCCCTGGGCTAGAAGAAAACTCAACCTCAAACCATTCTTAAGGTTCTTTCCTTATCTCCAGTGACATGAAAAGGTGCCAGGGTCTTACCTGGACCAAAGCCAAGGGATGGGTCCCCTCTGGGACACCGACTGACCAGTCCCTAGGTCACTTGGCTCTGCTAGAGAGTCACTAAGATATTTCTGCCAGTCTTGGAGGATTGATGACAGAAGGCCTCTCTTGGTCTAAGTAGCTCCAAATGTCAAGCACCCCTGATAACACCATGAGATTCTTGGGGCACGGGAGCATTTGACAAGGCTAGGGATCCCACAGCCCCTTCTTCTCTGAAGTATTGCCAGCTCAAGGAGCAGGATGCAGTGCCCAAAAAGGTTTATAAATAAAAGGGAAACAAAGAAGTCTTGGAAATAACTCCTACTTTCCACCCAAGTAACTTGTTAGCTACTTGGAGAAGAGAAAGAAAAATACACGGCAAGGAAAACGTAAATTAATGCTATAAAATTATCCTGCCAATACGGAGTAATGTTTGTGACATGGTCAAAATAATTCATCTTTTTTAAAAGATGGAAAAATGAACACATGAAACTATGAGAAATGTTGAAACCAAATGGAAAAAAGGATTAAATGCCAGCTCACACTCTGCCTGGTAGAGATGAAGATCTTTCAGGAGACCCTCTAGCTCCATGAGCGACCTTCAAATTGCTCACCCAGAATCCTCAAGCATCCTCGACCCAAGGGAGACAAAGCTCTCAGGCTCGCAAACCTGGTTGATCTGAGAGAAGAATGTGAAGGCCAAAAGAAGCCACTCCTAGAAGGTGGCTTGTCTCTGGCGATGACAACAGACTGCACTGGGCTTTGGGGCTTTTCTCCCCTACAGACACATCTTGTTAATCTCAGATTTTTTGCTTTTTCGCGCAACAGGGAGTAGAAGCTAGACTTCATGGAGACGTTGAGAAAAGTTTGGAAGGGGAAACTGTGGTTCACACATGATGAGAATGCTTAATGTGCTGCAGGTGGCTAATCGTCCAATTCCACCATCATGGCGGTGATTGTGAATCGTGCTTGCAATACTATCTCAGTGCACAGTCACTGGGTATCTCCGCTAAAAACTATGGACTGATGGCAGTGGGACCCCGCTGGTCAAAGTGGCTTTCAAAGGGCCTTAGTGTCATTAGCTGGCGTATCTCACTCCCTTCAAAGCCCTCCTGGTGAAGGAACTAGCATCTCCACTTGCCAGACCCAATGACAGTATATGATGCTTACCCCAGGGCACCTCTTGGTAGCTCTAATCTCAGCAGAATGATCCCTCCTCTTGTCACACCCTCTTCTCTGGCTTCTCCACCTCCCTGGTTTTCCCCCTTCTTCTATGACTACTCTCCCTCTTTGCTGGCCCCTAATTCTCCACTTGACATCTAAATGAGACATTTCCACTTGACATCTGCCCAGCTCAGCCCTCCCTGCACCATCTTGCTCGGCCGTCTCATTGGTCAGTCACCTGTTGTAGGCGCTGGTTCCCCTGCCCCCGCCCAGCAGACTCTCTTCTGCCTTCACTACAGTTTGGAAGTCACTTGTACCATTTGTCAGGCTTCCATATGGGTGCTTCTCCAAGACAGTGTTTGTGTGAAAGGCAGAGTTAGGCATAGGAAACGGATAGAGACATTGAGCTTTTTTTGATACTCATTTCTTTTTTTTTTTAATTTTTGTTAATATTTATTTTTGAGAGAGGGACAGAGAGAGAGGGAGACACAGAATCCAGAGCAGGATCCAAGCTCTGAGTTGTAGGCACAGAGCCCGAAGCCAGGCTCCACCTTATGAACTGCAAGACCATGACCTGAGCTGAAGTTGCCACTTAACTGACTGAACCACCCAGGCGCCCCTTGGACACTCATTTCTTATTTGGTTATTGACAGTCACCCTTTCCTGACTCTCACTCTTTGGTTGTTTGCACTGTTAGGTTTTGAAGGAAAGAAGTTTCTGAGATCAGTGTTCCCTCTGTCAATGTCAATCAGAGGTCAGAGACCCAAGGAATATGTTTTCTTTCCTTCTTTCTTTTTTCTTTTTTGAGAGAGAGAGAGGAACAGATCACGAGCAGGGAAGGGCAGAGGGAGAGAGGGAAAATCTTAAGCAGGCTCCACACTCAGCACAGAGCCCAAAGCCATCCTATGATCCTGGGATCTGACCTGAGCCGAAACCAGGAGTTGGATGCTCAGCCAAACTGAGCCACCCAGAGGCTGCCCCCCGACTTTACTATTTATTTATTTTAAGAGAAAGAACACGAGTGGGGGAGAGGAGCAGAGGAAGGGAGAGAGATAATCCTAAGCAGGCTCCATACTCAGCGCAGACACGAGCCTCGATCCCACAACCCCGAGATCATGACCTGAGCCAAAATCAAGGGTCAGACGCTTAACTGACTGAGCCACCTGGCACCTCTTATTTTGTTTTTATTTAAAAATCTCATTAGAGGAAGCATATGTTTCTGCTGTGTCTCATACACCAGCCTATCTATAATATTCTTTCCCTGCTCTTATCGCAAATTGTAATTATGTATTTATTTGAGTAGTTATTTTTTAATTTCTTCCCCAAGCGTTAGAAACTCCATGAGGTCAAGGATAGTATCTTTGCTGTGGTCTCAGTCATTAGCAAGCTGCCTGCACTTGTATAAAGTGCATAAAATATTTGTTTGTGAACGAATTAATCAACAAATCAGTCAGTCAAGCAATGGTTACCCTCTCCCACTCATAATATCATGGTAACAACTAATCATGCCTCCACACACATTATTCTGGGGGGTGTGTGTGTGTGTGTTACCATTAACAGACCTAGTTGAGTAATACATCCTGACACTGTGCTATTTGCTCTGCCACATGCCAAGGTGAAGGAATTCAAAGTATGAATCCTTTGTATCTTTTGGTCCCCATGCGGTGTTTAGGCTAAAATAGACAGTGGCCGGTATGTGCCGTATCACAAGCATAGACCAGGGAAATGGCAAATCAAAACCACAATGAGATAGCACCTCACACCTGTTAGAATGGCTATTATCAAACAGACAAGAGATAATGAGTGTTAGTGAGGATGTGAATAAAAGGGAACCCTTGGGCACTGTTAGAGGGAGTGTAAATTGGTGCAGCCAGTAGGGAAAATAGTATGGAATTTTCTCAAAAAATTAACAATAGAACCACCATATGATCTAGCGATGCTACTTTCAAGTATTTATCCCAAGCAAATGAAAACACTCTCTCTTCACCACCATGTGCATTGCAGCATTAGTTGCAAGAGCCAAGACATGGAAAACAACCTAAGTGTCCATCGATAGAAGGATGGATAAGGAAAATGTGGTTTGCAGCGGAATATTAGTCAGCCATAAAAAAGGAAGGAGTATTATCAGTCTTGAAACGAAAGAAATTCTGACGCAGGCTACAGCATGGATGAAGCTTAAGGACATTATGCTAAATAAAAGAAGCCAGACACAAAAGGTCAAACACTGTACGATTCCACCTATCTGAAGCACCCAGAAGAGTCAAATTCATAAAGGTGGAAAATAGAAGGGAGGTTGCCAGGGACCTGGGGAGAGGTGGGGGATGGGGAGTTATTTTTTTTTTCAGTATATGAAATTTATTGTCAAATTGGTTTCCATACAACACCCAAGTGCTCATCCCAAAAGGTGCCCTCCTCAATACCCATCTCCCACCCTCCCCTCCTTCCCACTCCCCATCAACCCTCAGTGTGTTCTCAGTTTTTAACAGTCTCTTATGCTTTGGCTCTCTCCCACTCTAACCTCTTTTTTTTTTTTTTTCCTTCCCCTCCCCCATGGGTTTCTGTTAAGTTTCTCAGGATCCACATAAGAGTGAAAACATATGGTATCTGTCTTTCTCTGTATGGCTTATTTCACTTAGCATCACACTCTCCAGTTCCATCCATGTTGCTACAAAGGGCCATATTTCTAAAGAAGACATCCGGATGGCCAACAGGCACATGAAAAGATGCTCAACGTCGCTCTTTATCAGGGAAATACAAATCAAAACCACACTCAGATATCACCTCACGCCAGTCAGAGTGGCCAAAATGAACAAATCAGGAGACTATAGATGCTGGAGAGGATGCGGAGAAACGGGAACCCTCTTGCACTGTTGGTGGGAATGCAAACAGGTGCAGCCACTCTGGGAAACAGTGTGGAGGTTCCCCCAAAAATTAAAAATAGATCTACCCTATGACCCAGTAATAGCACTTCTATTTACGGCAAGGGATACAGGAGTGCTAATGCATAGGGGCACTTGTACCCCAATGTTTATAGCAGCACTCTCAACAATAGCCAAATTATGGAAAGAGCCTAAATGTCCATCAACTGATGAATGGATAAAGAAATTATGGTTTATATACACAATGGAGTACTACGTGGCAATGAGAAAGAACGAAATATGGGGAGTTATTTTTAATAAGTGTAGAGTTTCAGTTTTACAAGATGAACAAGGCTCTGGAGGCGAATGGTGGGGATGGCTGTACAACAATGTGAATGTACTTAAGGCCACTGAACTGCCTACTTAAAAATAGTTACAATTGCAAATTGTGTTATATGTTACCATATTAAAAAACAAACAAACAAAAAAAACTGTAAAGTCTAGGCCAAGTGCTGTGGGAGTTCAGAGGGAAGTCTTCTGTGTCTCTCCTGCGAGGATTCTGATTCCAGTTGCTATGACAACGTATTTTTTCATCCCTAGTGTAGCGTATTAAGTAAGGTCCTATGGGCAGAGGCGAGTGCTTACGAAGCTAATTAATGAAAGATTGGGTAACACTAAGGAGAAGTAAAATGCATTTTGTTTAAGCGCTTTTCACGTGAAAAGATGTTTGAAAGCTCTTCAGGAGAAGGCTTGGGGCACGGTTTCTAAACAGCAGACTTGGGGCACTGTCTCAAGTCCTGATCCTGACCTTGAATCACCCTGACTTGGACCATCATTTCCATTTCAACATGGATCCCAGGACTGTTTGCTTCTGGAGACATTCACCAGGCAGAACAGAGCTGCTCAAATATATTTGCTGCTTCCAAATAACGGAGTTTTCTTTTCCATTTTTAAAAAGCAAATTTCCTCTTACTGCCAGCTCCAATCAGTACTTAACCGCACAATGACTTCAACTATCCCAAATGTTCCAAGAGGATGGAAAACATTTCCCCTGCACACATGTACGTGGCTCTGAGGCAAATGGAAAACGCCAAGTAAGGGACGCTTTCGGGAGCTGATGGCCGGCCTTGCAGATCCTTTTCATGAAAGCCTTGTGGTGGTGGGGAGTGCTATTTCAAATGAATTCCCTGGAGCCTGAAAAATAATAAATGCCACTCTTACGTCTTCCCCCTTTTTGTGTTTCATTCTCTCCTCCAATCTTTGACCCTGGCACCCAGATGGTGCCAGCATCTGTTGGCTTGTTCCCACCAAGATGGCTGTGCATTTACGCAGCCACAGGAATTAAAGAGTCTGGAAAAAAGGAGCTCTCCCACCAGCATGGACCACCAGCACAGCACAGCCACTCAAGATGGTCCTTGTGAGAGCAAAAATCATTATAAATGATAGTTCCATCTGAATAGGTAGTGTTCCAACAATGGTTGGAACATTTTTGGTTCCTTTTTAGTATTAAGTGCCCTTAAAAGATAATAGAAATTCTCTTTTAAGGCACCCAGTCTTTTTAAAGAGCACAAAACCCCCCACAGACTTGTAATCTGATAATTCAATTTCTTTAGACATGAAATCAGTGTGAGCATCTTTACTGAAATGGAACTCTCATTATTTTCTGCTTCCTTTTTATAATCTCTAGGATAAAATCTGAGCAATTCCTATGTATCCAAGACCCCATTTTACATGGGAAAAAGGTCTTATCAAATGAAAAGTCTCTCAAGGTTTGTACTCCTCCAGATAAACTCTGCTGACTTTTATTTGTCATTTGGGTCACCTTTCATTTGCTGTCTGGTGCAGCAGTTGTGGAAGCTCTGATGAGGAAGGTTAAGTCAGCAGGCAGAGAAGGACCACACCTCCCAAGGCTCTCCCGCTCCTTCCCCTGCTCCTAAACAGCTGGGACCCAAAGACTGATCTCAGTATTGTCAGAAACAGCCAAGCACTACCATTTGTAGTTAATTTAATGACTGTTTTATCAGCCAATTAGGTAGAGCACTCCAGGTGGGAGAGCAGACCTGGATGGAGATTTAGTGAAAACATGTTTTTAAAATAGGTGATCCCCGTTTCATTCAATGGTGGACCAGCGGACGAGGAGTTGCAGTCCCAACATTGGTTGGTTACCTCACAGTCAATAGGTACCCCACAAGTTCCCCATGATTCAAGCATCCCTGTGGCTCTCCAACCTGGCAGGATGACTGAAGATTGGAAGAAGCGATCAGAATTAATTTAGCTGAAGCCCACTGGTTTTGTGTGTGTGTGTGTGTGTGTGTGTTAATTTTTTCGAAATTTTATTTATTTTGAAAGAGAGTGAGTGAGAGCGGGGAAGGGGTAAGGAGAGAGAGAGGAAGAGAGGGAATCCGAACCATGCTGCCAGTGCAGAGCCTGACGCAGGGCTCTAACTCACAAACCTACCAGATCAGGACCTGAGCTGAAATCAAGAGTTGGATGCTTAACCAACTGAGCCATCCAGGAGCCCCGGAAGCCCATTGTTTTTAACAGATGCTTTTACCAGATCGTATGGCTGGTTCCACTATTCTAATAACCCAGGAAGTCCTGAAAGGAAGATACCATGGGTCCAGTGATGGAGCAGCTCCAAGCCCTGTGAGTTTCAGCTGCTCCTTGGAGATTTCTCCTTTCAACTAACCCTGCCTCCACCACCTGGGCTCCTGCTGCTGCTGGACCACCCAGGCTCATGCTTATGCTTATGCTTATGCTTAGCAAAAGTGAGGCAGGCTGGTAAGAAATCCTTAAAAGATGATAATATCATAATATATATCAATATATAGTAATATACCATATAATTATATAGTATATATGTATATAAAATAAGGTCAAACAAAAGGCAATGTACAATTAGTAGGGAAATAGTTTGGCTTTACATAGAAAAATGGAATAGAGTGGGGCGTCGCAGGGGCTGGGGGGAGGGGAGACGGGGAGATAGTGGCCAAGGGGTACAAACGTCCAGTTATAAGATTAAAGTTCTCGGTGATCTAATGGAGAGCATTATAATACTGCATAATACTGTACATAGTACTGTATTACAATACACTTCCACTGTACTATAATACCTGAAAGTTGCTAAGAGTAAATCTCAAATATTTTCAGCACAAGAAAGAAACGGTAATTATGTGACAGGATGGAGCTAATGCTATGGCGGCAATCATTTTGCAATATAGAAATGTATCGACTTACACAATGTTATATGTCAACTATATCCCAGTTAATCTGGAAATCATTTTTTAAATTTTAGTTTTAAAAAAATTAAAAATAGTTCAGCTTTGAAGGTAGAAAGTTCTGGTTCTACTAGAGTTTGCTTTATTTCAGGTCCTTTCCAAATACCACATAGAATTCCCCAGTATGAAGACCCACAGAGGGAACCCTCTTTCTGATACTGTAGCTTTTCCTCCTGTTTTCTAGTTTTTGACATAGTGAGTAACCTCCTTCCCACCCACTTGTGCACAGGGACTGGTATTTCCAGGGCAGAGCCAACAGTTTTAAAACACTTTTTTTTAAGGTTGTAAATCTCTGATTTGGAAGACAGTATAGATATAATAGTTTAAAATGAGATATGTAGAAAAAAAACAATAAAATAAGGGCATGTGAGCTCAAACTCTCTGTATGTAACAAATACACTTTCTGGGAAAAAAAATTTCCAAAGAGAAGTTTTATTTCAGGTTCTAGCACAGGAACACAAGTACTCCTCACTCTAAACAAGTTCCTTGTAAGATACAAAAGAGAGAGAATCCAAGCACACAATGTGTCCGTATTCACCATAAAGTATCCTCTCTGGGACGTGCGCATGTTTGCAGGAAACAAGCACAGCTTTCTGCAAAGGTAATTTCTACTTTCACCAGAGAAGTAGGTGAAAGTGGTTCTGCTTCTGCAGCGGTTCCTAGTGCATGCAAACACCAGCTTCAGGATGTCCCGTGTCACGTATTTCCTCCATATGAATTATAAGTGTGGTCCCCCCTTTGCTGAAGGCAAGTGACACCATGATGAAGGGCATGCAGGTGAACTGGTAATTGGGTCCCAAATAGTTACAAATCCATGAGAACCACTTGTAGAAGTGTATCCTAGATATTGTGAAAGAAAATCGCACTGACTGGATAAATCTGCTTGGTATTACATTCTTTTAGTCTGTGATATTTGCATATACACCTCTTCTGTAGCTCAGGACTTAAATATTCACAAGCCATCTGACATCTGACAGAGTTTAACACATAACCTTGCTTAAATATTGGACCCTCTGCAAGGTCATATGCAATGGGTCCAATATTTAAGACTGAACTCGTTTTTCTCTGCACATCACCCATGTTCCTTAACTTCTGCTCCCACAGTCCACATATTGACAGTGTAGATGCCTTTTCAGGCTGAGATGAGGGGTCTACATCACAAGGACTTCTGGGATCCTTCCATTTAACTAGCTGATTCCAATTTCCAGTAACTGTCACATTCCCTCCTGGACAGAATTCAAAACATCTCAGTTTCACTCCATATCCTTGAAATAAGAATGGGGATCCAAAGCAACCCAAGTGTCCCTGGATGATGGATCGATAAACAAAATGCGATGTCCACATACAATGGAATATTCCCCATCCTTAAAAAGGAAGGAAAATCTTGTCATATACTGCAACATGATGAAACTTGAGGACATTATGCTTAGTGAACTAAGCCAGCCACAAAAGGACAAATACTATATGATTCCACTTAGATGTGGTGCCCAGAGTGGTCAACTTCATGGAGACCGAAAGGAGAAGTGTGCTTGCCAGGGGCCAGGGTCTGGGGAGGGAGAATGGGGAGTTACTGTTTAATGGGACAGCATTTCAGGTGGTGTCAGAACATGTTATGCATAAGCTTAATACCACAGAACTGTACACGTAAAAATGGTAAAAATGTTTAATTTAATGTTATGCATATCTTACCACAATAGAAACATTTATCAAAAATGCAAAGAATACGGGGAAACCTGGGTGGCTCAGTCGTTTAAGCGTCCGACTTCAGCTCAGGTCATGATCTCATGGTCTGTGGGTTCGAGCCCCGCGTCAGGCTCTTGCTGACAGCTCAGAGCCTGGAGACTGTTTCGGAGCCTGTGTCTTCCTCTCTCTCTGATCCTCCCCCATTCATGCTCCATCTCTCTCTATCTCAAAAATAAATAAACGTTAAAAAAAATTTTTTTTTAAATACAAAGAATATGGATCCAAATAGTTGCTTTGGGAGGAAACCCCAGGAAGAACCATGAAGGAAGAAAAAATTCAATATGGGATATATCAATGCGTTTCCACTGTGGGCGACTGGGTTCAATTTCTCTGAGCAGAGCACATCTCAGATGGGACCCCTGAGAGTGAGGGGGCTGGGGTCTTTACCCACCACCTGCAGTCCCATGCTTTCTGGGAGTTTTAAACTCTCTGACCCTTCTAGCTCGCGTGTACCAGGCAAAACAGTCACCAGAGGCCAGCAGACGCAAAGACAGGTGCACAGGCCATGGACGGGTACAAGAACTGTCCGCAGGCAACCCCAGGGATAGGCCAGGGAGATGTAGGTCAGCCACCAACGGTGTCTGCTACAGGCACACCGCGTTCCAATAGCCCAAAATTCATGTTCCAGGACAAGCAGGTCTGTTGTTTCCTCACACAAGGGCAGCATAATGCTTTGGTGACGATTCTTTAAAAATGCCTCTATTTGCCACTTCATTCGCAGTTAACAAACGACATAGTTATGTTTGGGAAAGGTTTCCTTGTCATCCCCTAATTTCAAACTGCACCCTCTGAAAACATTTCCTTTTATAGATAAACATTTCCAAGCCGAGAATATTCAGTCTGAGGGTATTCCAAGTAATGTTGGAAGGATGGAGGAATACTCCTCTAAGCCAAACAAATTTGTTTCACTCTTATTAAGTTTGGTGATGTTTCAATTTGAAGGCTTCAGACAGAAAATGCCAGGAACTCCTTTGGAGAAAGAAGTGTGCATTTTTTTTTTATTGTGGGTAAATATACATAACTTAAAATTAAGCACTTTAACCATTTTTACAGGCAGTCCAATGGCATGAAGTACATTCACACTGTTACACAACCATCACTGCCACCAGGACTTTCTCATCTGCCCAAACTGACACTCTGCATCCATTCAACGCTGACTCTCCATCCCCCACCCCATCCCCGCCCCCAGCCCCGGCAACTGCCCTTCTACCTTCTGTCTCTGTGAATTTGACTCCTTGGGGACCTCATGTAAGTGCAGTCGTGCAGTGTTCGTCCTTTTGTGGCTGGCTTATTTCGCTGAACAAAATGTCCTCAAGTTTCATGCATGTTGTAACATGTGTCAGAACCTCCTTCCTTTTTAAAGCTGAATAATTTTGCATTGTACGTAAGGCCACATTTTCTGTATCCATTTATCTGTCAGCGGGAGCTTGGGTTGCTTTCACGTTCTGGCTGTCGTGCTTTTTTTAAAAAAGAAACAAAATTTTGTTTGGATCAACTGATAAGATAAATACTTCACATAGACTTATTGTTCTGTGCTTTCTTGCTCTCATCAATAAAATAAGAATGAGAATAGGGGTGCCTGGGTGGCTCAGTCAGTTAAGGGTCTCTTCATTTTTGCTCAGGTAGATCTCACCATTGTGGGATTGAGCCCCGTGTGGGGCTCTGCACCGAGTGGGGAATCTGCTTGGGATTCTCTCTACCCCTCCCCCACTCTCTTTCTCAAAATAAATAAACACTAAAAAAAAAAAAGAATGGGGGGGCCCCTGGGTGGATCAGTCGGTAAGCATCTGACTTCAGCTCAGGTCACACACTCACTTTCACGTCAAGCCCTGCATCAGGCTCTGTGCTGACAGCTCAAAGTCTGGAGCCTGCTCTGAATTCTGGGTCTCCCTCTCTCTCTCTGCCCCTCCCCTGCTCGCATTCTGTCTGTCTGTCTCTCTCTCTCAAAAATAAGTAAAGATTAAAAAAAATTTTTTTTAAAAGAATGAGAATAAGAGTGCCTTCCTCATAGAGATTAGGACTGAAGAGGACTGGCTGAGTTAATACATGTAAAGCACTGGAACAGAACCAGGCACATAGTAATCACTTAGTAAATGGTAACTATTATTACCATTATGATGACTGTGATTGAGAATCTACTTTAAATGTATTTGTTCTTTTCCCGGTCTACTAGTCTCATGGGACCTTGAGAGTCCAATGCACACCTTCTCTTTGTCATCACAAATCCGTTCATGAGGCTGGGGCGTATCATGGTTACATATCAATATAATGACTAGCCATTTATAATGGCGTCTTGAAGAACATCAAATGACAAAGAAATGTGTTCCTAATATGAATAGGAAGCTTAGTGGTGGATTAAAAGTTATACAAACAGCATAAGGTCATTCAAAAATACATTAAGTCTATACAAAGATGTTTTATAAAAGTATGTCCATTTTTGGGGCGCCTGGGTGGCTCAGTCAGTTAAGCGTCCGACTTCAGGTCAGGTCATGATCTCACAGTTGGTGGGTTTGAGCCCCATGTCAGGCTCTATACTGACAGCTCAGAGCCTGGAGCCTGCTTTGGTTTCTGTGTCTCCCTCTCTCTCTTCCCCTCTCCCACTAGTTCTCTCTCTCTCAAAACTAAACATTAAAAAGTTTTTTTTAATAACAATAAAAATAAATAAATAAATAAAAGTATGTCCATTTTTTCTTTCAAACACCAGAAGAACAGTGGTCCTTGCTTTCTCACCTGGGCTAATGCAATCCTCTCCTGATTTTCTCTGACCCCTCTCTGCCCTCCATTCATTCTCCATTCAGAGACCAGAATGTTTCAAATATCTAAATCCAATCCCAACTCAGGGCCATAGCCTGTAAGGTCATGGGCTGCCTTTCAAGGTCTGGCCCCTCAGGACTGCTCAGCCTTCACCACTGCCTCCTTTTCTCCTCGCTCAGCGAACTCCTGCCGCATCAGCCTGGTCCCTGCCTTGGGGGGGGTCTCTGCCTGGAATGCGTCATCCGCACCTCATCTGCCCATAGCTAGCAGCCCCTTGTCAGTCAGGCCATGGCTCAAATGTCCCCTCCTGGGGGAGGCCTTCCTCACTTCCCGACCACAGCCGTCACCCAGTCCATCACTATCACGGCACACCGATTGTCTGCACAGGATTGTGCATCCCTGAAAGTTTTCTTCTTTGTCCAGTCTGTGGACTGTGAGTTCCATGACGGCAGGGACCTTCTCCGGTTCACTGCGGTGTCCCCAGAATGGTGTGTGGAACAAGGCACAGACACAGTGGGTGCTCGCTGTGTGTGCTGGAGGAGGGAGAGGGGGAGCGACAAAGACCACACCACACACAGCAGTAGAATCTCTGAGACGCAGAGTTAGGCTACACGTGATTTCGGGGGGCCTTGCTTGTATTTCTCACCTTTCCTACAATGTGTGGAAAAGGTGTTTGTGTAACGTAAAACTCTTTTTGTATCAGGCAATCAGAAGGAGGTAGTTTGCACGAATAAGGGCTTCTGTGGCGTAATGAAACCAGCGCAAGAATAAAATTTGGAGGAAATCATGCAAAGAGGGCTCACCCACATGTTTGGTTCCCTTGCTTGGTATCTGTGTCTCCTCTCACATCCTCAGCCTGCTTGAGGCACAAACGGGGACTTCTCCCTCATTCCAGGGCTCGGAACATCAGCAGGTGCCATGTCAACAGTCACTTGTTCTTGGAGAAATCTGAACTGAGCATTATCAAGGAGCAAGACACAGAGCCAGGCACTGACTCTGTCCAGGGGGACGACATCCCTGCCGTCATTCGACAAAGAGGTATCGAGCGTGAGGATGAAGACTCGTTCAAGGCATTTTGATTTCTGGCGAGTATAATACAAAGCAACACTGCCAGGAAATGGCTCTGGCCAAAAAGGTCGGGAGTCATTTGAGAAGACCCTTATGGGATGAGTTAAATTTCAATACTGGAGATGCTCCCTGATAGACAATTTTATCTAGCCAGATTCAGAGGGAGATCGGAGAATCATTTTCCTCTGGTCATACTCAGCACATTCTGAATACAGAGAATGGTGGGTATGAAGGTGTTTTAGGGAAAGGACTAGAGGCAGAAGGAGAGAAGTGACACATTCAGTCGTCAGAGGAAGAACAGAAGTGTCTGTTCCCTCATCATGATGGCCCCGGCGCCTTATCAGGAATCCAATCTGAACTCCCATCTGTAAGATTTTAATAAATCTGCCACAGCAGTGTATATGAGTGTGCATATGTGTGTATACATTCACACACACACACACACACACACACACACATTGACATGGTGCCCTTGTACTAGGTAGGAAGATGAACTCGGAAAGTAAGGGTGAAACATTTAATATTTAATACACACATTAATCTTGAGTAATTAATACACACATTAAGTGTATTGAGTCATAATACACACATTAATCTTGAGTAATGTGTGTATTAAATATTAAACGACACCAAGCAATTACAGAGGTGGAACCTATTCTGATCTTTAGGAAGAGTCTCAGTAACTCAGTAACTGTAAGACGTAAAGGCAGAGGAAAAACCACAGCCCTGAGCCAGGAGGCAACTTTCAGTGTAAGTGAGGCTGCCTCAAGAACTGCATAATAACTCCAGGAAAGCAGGAAGAAGATGGCTTGTAAACAGAAAAAGTTAAAGTTATCAAAGTTACCACCACCTCTTGCATTTTTAAATTTGCATGAAGAGTCTCTTTGGCTCGTGTTGTAGGATTGGCAATTCCAGAATTCACGGTGAGAAGATGTGGGGGTGCGTGAGTGTGGAGGTAACGGGAGTGGGAGAGTGGACATAATAGAGGTGGGTGTGGGGGAAGTGAATGTGGAGATAACAGGGGTGAGTGTGGAGATAACACGGGCGGTGTAAGACACAGACCAGACTTCCTCTCTTGTGCCTCACTTCTGTGGCCAGCACCATGACTCCATCCCCCAAGAGACAAAGAATCTTTGGGATTATTGCCTCAAGAGAGAAAATCAATGCCTTTTTCATTAATCTCCCTCGCTCTTCTTTATCAAAGCAGTCCTTCTGGAGGAACCTAAGTGCCTTGCTACCAGGACAAGATTGACCTGGGTAACAACTATGTGCAAATAGATAAATACGTGTACAGAAAATCAACCCTGATAAGCTGTGTTAGGCATGACAGTGTCTGCTTTTAGTTCTGGATTTTCATGCAGCCATCTGAGATCAGCACATGACAGTATTTTCCTAGCACGGGTCAGATACTCACTCAGGAACAAGATAAAGCTGGGATGAGGACCCAAGCACTCAGAGGCCCGCTGGGAGCGAGCGTGCACAGGACAGAGGGTGGAAAGCCCCTGCCCCGCCCACGGGCAGTATCATCTCTGAGAATAGAGAGGCCTTGGAAGAGCATCCACGTCTGAATGGAATTCAAACCACTGGCTGAAGGTGTTGTGAGGGGAAAGACATGCCTGTACCCTTTGCCCACGGCAAGAAAGGAAAGGGGTCCTGGCCACAGACTGACCTGTAGCTTTAGCTTTAGGAATGTGGATTTCACACACCTCAGAGGAGCGAATGTTACTGCAACATGGAATTGAGAGAGTTTTTAAATGACTACAAATCAAGACACAAGGGAAGTTCTAAAAATGAAATTGTCATAGCCCCTGCTGCTGGGGTGTGGCTCTTGTGAAGGCTCCATGGGAAATTCTCTGTCCCCTTCTGCCCCTTTCACTCCTCCTGGGGACACGCCGGGCGGATGGGTGAGCTTAGGAGGAGGAGCTGGGGATTCCCCGCCTGCACAAGGCAGGTGCCTGCTCCACAGGAACAGGGCCTGACGGAGGGGCGTGCATTTGCCCAGCTGTGCGGACAGCTGGGGGTGGGATGCCATCGGGGTCCCCCATACTTCAGCTGTGTTTTCTTAGAGTATCAG
Organism: Panthera uncia; assembly: GCF_023721935.1. Lineage (NCBI taxonomy): Eukaryota > Metazoa > Chordata > Mammalia > Carnivora > Felidae > Panthera > Panthera uncia. Next base: position 19,790,055 of record NW_026057581.1, read on the forward strand.
CATTAATAAAGCCAACATTACTGTTCTATCTGGCCCCTCTGTCCATCCTGTTCTGAATTTGGGTGGAGAGCAGCGGGATCCTAAATCATACCAATTATGAAACAATGGATGGCCAGTGTTTCTGTGGAAACAGAAAGCAAGTTAGTGGATGCCAGGGGTCGGGGGCAGGGAGAAAGGAATGCGGAGTACTACAGGGACTGAATAGTGTTCCCCCAAAATTCGTAGATGGAAGCTAACTCCCGGTGTGACTATATTTGAAGATTAGGACTGGGATGGGGGTAACTAAGATTAAATGGGGCCATGAGAGCGGGGCCCTGATACAATAGGATTAGGGTCCTCCTATGAAGAGACACCAGGAAGCTTGCTCTCTTTCTCTCTAAGCGTGCACAAACAGGTCACATGAGCACACAGGTAGTGCCTACAAGCCCAGAGAAGAAACCTCAAAATGAAATCTACTTTGCCAGCACCTTGATCTTGGGACTTCTCAGTCTCCAGAACTGTGAGAAATAAATTTCTATTTTTTTTTAATTTTTTTAATGTTTTTTATTTATTTTGAGACAGAGAGAGAGCATGAGCAGGGAAGAGGCAGAGAGAGGGAGACACAGAATCCCAAGCAGGCTCCAGGCTCTGAGCTGTCAGCACAGAGTCCAACTGGGGGCTCGAACCCACAGACCATGAGATCATGACCTGAGCCAAAGTCGGACGCTCAACCAACTGAGCCACCCAGGCGCCCCCATAAATTTCTATTTTTAAGCCACTCGGTCTGTGGTATTTTGTTAGGACAGCCCAAGCTGTGAGTGACCACCAATGGGTACAGGGGTTTCTTTTCAGGGTAATAAAAATGTTCAAAAACTGATTGTGGTGACGGACGCACAGCTCTGTGAATATACCAAAAACCATCAAACTGTGCATTCTAAATGGGAGAATTATATATGGTATGTAAATTGTAGCAATAAAGCTGTTTTTTTAAGCAGTGATAACATTAAAAAATTTTTTAATGTTTATTTATATTTGAGAGAGAGAGAGAGAGCATGAGCGGGGGAGGGACAGAGAGAGGTGGAGACAGAATCTGAAGCAGGTTCAGGCTCTGAGCTATCAGCACAGAGCCCGACACGAGGCTCGAACCCACAAGCTGTGAGATCATGACTTGAGCTGAAGTTGGATGTTTAATGAACTGAGCCGCCCAAGAGCAGTGATAACATTTTATATACAGATTTCTTCTAGAACTTACAAATAGTGAAACAGAGTTAAAGTCCACACATGGCAGATTCCACCTGTAAAATGTCAAGTGATGGGAGTCGGCACACCAGATAGTAGGCTTGGGGATGCAAGTGACAATGACTTAAAAACAATGACACTGTATCTCGATTACTGAGAAGTCCAGATGCAGGGCTCTTCCAGGATTGGTTCGTTCTGAGTCTCAACACTGTCACCAAGAACCAAAGCTCTCACCACACTGCAGCCTTCAGTATGTGGGTTCATCTTCTTATGTCCCAAGCATCATGCTTCACACAGCCATGTGCTGAGGTACAAAAGTGAATGCTTTTTCTAACATATCACTTTTTAAGAACAAGAAAAGCCTTCTCCAGGAGGCCCCCAGGAAACGGCCTCTTATGTGACACTGGCCAGAACAGAGTCACATGACCATTCCTAAATCAATGGGGGAAGGTGTTAGGTCACATGACTAGCTTAGACCAAGGAGCCAGGGAGTCCCTTTCCTGAGCACATGGGCTCTGTAAGCAGGAAAGCAAGGGTGAGGAATGGACTTAGGGATGCAACCAGTGATGTCTGCTAGTGAGCTGAATGATCCCTAAGGGTCTTTGCAGCTCAAATATCTGGTCACTATGTGAAACACCATCATGTAACCCCAGCTAAATAGTGCCCCTTGTTTCTAACATGCACATGTCATAACATTTGCCTCTTTGTTCTTTTACATCAGCTCAGATCTTCCACCAAGAATCTCACGATTCATTCAAGAGCCCAACCCAGGACAGGTATTAAGAGCAATGCTAAAGAAGTACGTACCCAAAGCCACTACATTAGTTAGGATAACCTAGGGTGTGCTATGGTAACAAATTAATCCTGAACTATTAGTAGCTTCACATAACAAGGATTTATTTCTTCCTCATTTGCACATCCCACGTGCTGTAGTCACTCAGCAATCCGGGCTGCCAGACGATCTGCGTCTCATGATGCCACCATAGTAACATTGCTTCAGAGTCTGACGTGACATGGAGCATTCACACCTGCTCATTAAGTGCCTTCTGGTTCAAAGAGACACTTGTTCCTTCTGCTCATAACCCATTGGCCAAAACTACTCATATGGTCCTAACATAACCGTTAAACATCTGGGAAATCTTCTCACGTGCCCAGGAAGTAGAGAAAAATCGAGTTTGATGAACACATCTAGTCTCTATCACAGACACTTTCCTTCTCAAATCATCAGAACCTGGACTCTTTCTCCAAACACTTCTATCTTTTAGTTCTACACTGACATCTACCATCTGAATTATCAATTAATAATTTTGCATTTATACCTGAGGACTTATGCATTATTTTTTAAGCCAAAAAAATGTTTTTAAAGCACTCCCTCAGTTTTATTTGTTTATTCCTTTCTAAGTCATGAACATACTATGTAAGAAGATGACAAAAATAAATGAACATAAACTAAAGGCTGGGTATCCATGAACAGAGTCTAGGACTGTAATCAAATAATTTTATATTAAATATATAAATTATCATATGCAGTTACAAATACAGTCATTATTTGGCTCTACTGAAATAAACCACAAAGGTGGAAAGTCCACATAAAATATTATAATTCATGTTAATTCTAAGCAAACTGACACCAATTCTCCACCACCAAGTGGGTGTCTTGCAACACAATTTTGATACTAACTACCTGCAGTTAATATCACACTAACACAGGCTTAAAAAGGCTCCATCCTCCACAAGACTGCCCTCACTTCAGATGCCAGCCACAAGGTGGGTTCCCAGGCCACATGCATTTCTGATTACAGTTTAGCATATAGGGTGCAACTCAAAAACAGCCAAATGAAGGGACGCATAGGGCAAGGTCTGGGGGCAGGAAGATAGGGAAGACAGGACAGGGCACAGAACTTCCATGCCTTCTCCTCATGGAATGTAGCCGCTCCACTTTCCCAGGACACCAACATGTTCACCAACTGGGAAGCTCTACTGAATCTCAATGTCCAGAGTTTTTTATAGGGGGCTTCATTATTATACGTGATTGATTAAATCATTAGCCACATGACTGAGCTCAATCTTCAGTTCCCTTCCCGTCCAGTGGAGGACAGGCTGGCCCAAAGTTCCAACTCTTAAGTGGTGGGTTTTTCTGGTGACCAGATCCTGTCCTGAAGCTACCTTGGGACCCACCAGGAACTGTCTCCTTAGCATAACAAAGACACTCCTGTCACTCTGGAAGTTCCCAGGGGTTTGAAGCTCTATGCCACGAAGTGGGGACAAAAACCAGATGTATTCTTTATTATACCTTGCAAACAAATCATGTTTTCGGTATTTCTTTTCATGCTCTGTTAATCCTACAGTATTTCTGATCAGTGATGATAATGGCCGTTTTCCTAATAGGATAACAGACCTAAACTAATATCATCAGGAAGGATCTTAGAGATTCCCCTTTTAACAGATAAGGAAAGTAAGACTCATAGAAGTCATACTGCTTGCCTAAAGCAAAGCTAGTTGGTAAAAGAATTGCAATTAAATCCTAATCTTCTGTTTGGCCTTCATACTTTATAGAAAACCACAGTATCTCTCTCTCTTTCTCTCTCTCTTTTTTTAATGTTTATTTTTGAGAGAGAGAGTGTGAGCAGGGGAGGGGCAGAGAGAGAGGGAGACACAGAATCCAAAGCAGGCTGCAGGCTCTGAGCTGTCAGCACAGAGCCAGACACGGGGCTTGAACCCACGAACTGTGAGATCATGACCTGAGCCAAAAGTCGGATGCTTAACTGACTGAGCCACTCAGGTGCCCCCCAAAACTACAGTGTCTCTTAATGCCATGTGGCTAATACATATTTTTGGAGAGGCCCAACGCCTCCAATCCAGAGTTCCCTACGAATCTACCCCACAGCCAAAGGTAAATTGCTCTTGGTCACAGCTGGTACAAGCCCTAACTGGCTTCTACTTCCTGATGCTCCAGCAGCCAAGTCTGTCCCCTACTTCTATCCTGATCCTTTCACAGAAGCAGAGAGATGACAGAAGAAACCAGTTCCCCCTACACACCTCAGAATGACCAGAGCAGGCTTAGAGCCAGCCTAAGCAAGGGTAGTATGATTACTATGCTATCAGAACCCACTCCAATACCATCATCTGCATTCTGAAACCTAAGACCTTTAAGGTAAGCAAATCCTTTCATTTTATGATGAGGGATATGTTCCAAAATTTCAAAACCCAGCAGAGAGAATACACTTATGCAAACTCTCTCTAGAGTGTGATTGACTGCTATCTGATTATGAGTTTTGCTTTGCATTTCATTTTAAAGCCAGAGAGCATTAACAACCACAAAGACACTGACTATATTAAGTGCATCCTGAAATTATACCCTAAGCTGAGCACAGCAACACTGAATGTGCTTGTATTTCATTTCTAATCCCTTGCCACTGCTTATGATGGAGATGTTGATGGGGGTGAAGTACGCTATGGGAGTAGAAGCAGGAAATGTATATCAACTACAAATTGACTAGTAAAATCTTGAACTGTCTAATAATGAAAAAGCATTGCCCAATTGCCCCATAATCAAGAATCATTGCCCAATTGCTTAATAATCAAGAATAATCAAGAATCCTCATGAATTGTTGCCTTCTTCCCTGGAAGGCCAATGAATAGAGAAAGATATGAGCTTCTAACATGAAAGTAAAACTCAAAATTATTAAAGAAAACTTTTTAAATGTTTATTTATTTTTGAGAGACAGAGCACAAGTGGGAGAGGGGCAGAGAGAGAGGGAGACACAAAATCCAAAGCAGCTCCAGGCTCTGAGCTGTCAGCACAAGAGCCCGATGTAGGGCTCAAACTCACAGACTGTGAGATCATGACCTGAGTCAAAATCAGAGGCTTAATCAACTGAGCCACCCAGGCACACCAAAATTCAAAATTATTTAAAAATTCACTCATCTAAACATATGTTTGTTAAAAGTATAAACATACCATGTTTATTCATCTGGGTCCTTTATGAAGAGAAATCTTCTCTACTTGTTATACATCCCTTCCCCTCTAAGGAATAATTGAAACAAGCTGTTTTTTTCTAGATAATTCTTTCTCCCTCTTCCCCCAAACTCTAATCAAACAATTTCCTCAAAGATCATAATTTTTTTAAGATTTTATTTATTTTTTCAAATTATTTTTAAACGTTTACTCATTTTTGAGAGACAGAGACAGAGCACAAGCAGGGAAGAGCAGAGAGAATGGGAGACACAGAATCTGAAACAGGCTCCACACTCTGAGCTATCAGCACAGAGCCCAACGCGGGGCTCAAACTCACAAACTGCGAGATCATGACCTGAGCCGAAGTCGGACGCTTAACCAACTGAGTGACCCAGGCACCCCTAAAGATTTTATTTTTTTAAGTAATCTCCACAGGCTATGTGGGGCTCAAACTCACAACCCTGAGATCAAGGGTTGCACGTTCCACTACCTGAGCCAGACAGGTGCCCCTCAAAGATCACAATTTTTAAGACCCCTGAAGAAGGATGAACTGTATTAAAACATGATCCCTTTAAGCCAATGGATCGATGAATCAGGCAGTGGTTCTCCAAGGCTGGACAGTGAACAACTATCAGCCCTTTTCATCAAAATTGCCTGGGAAGCTGTGTGACAATGAGATTCTGAGAGCTTATTATATTAATGTGTAAATGTGCTATGCTCCTGCTGTAGGCACTTAGTTTGATCTCTAATATATCAAAGTTGTTATTAAAAAACAGTTGTCCTTCAAGTTATGCATAGTTCATTTCATCAAAAGTAACTTGTTTTTTAAAACTTCTGCATTTTTTTCTCAAAACAGTAAAGTCGTGTATCACTTGATCATTATTAAATGGAAAGACCATAAAAAGAAACATTTATTAATTATCTGTAATATGGCTAAACTCTGCACCAAGAGGAAAATTCATAACTTTTGATGATGTTAGTCTTTAATTCCCAAACGAATGCCTTGATTCATTGCCAAATAAATATTAAAGAATGTTAGTAAATCAAAAGAGTGATTATTTTAAAATGCTAATACTGGGAGTGGAAATAAAAGAGCAAAGACAAGTGTAATTTATCTCCCTTTTTATGTGCTATAACATTCTCTAATTTGGACAAATAGCTCTTTATATTCAATAAAACCACTAGGCTATGAGTCATAAGAACAGAGCAGCTACATAATTTGCAGGGCCATGGGAAAAATAAAAATGCAGAGCCCTTGTTCAAAAAGCAGGCAAACCAAAAAGATTTTTCCTGTCTTTCATGATCTCTTTCTTGACCCGTCATAATGGGTTTTATTTGTTTTCAGTCATGAGGATGGTCACTGGTCAACTGTTGACTCCCATAGGAACACTGGGGTGAAGGCGCCCAAGCTCTCATGGGGCCAAGGTTGGGAATGAGGGGCTGTCTCAGTGAGGTGGGAGGTGAGAGTGAACCAGGGCTCTAAGCCCCAGTGTCCCATAGGACTACTCTAACAAGACACAAATTCAATGATAAAAGCTATTAAGAATTTCAGAACGACAATGGCAGAGGATTGAACCCCAAGCACAGATTCTCTTCCTGAGCACGGGGCTCAATGTAACATCTACGAGGTTAGCCCCACAAAAGCGTTGGGGTTATAGGGATATGCTACATGGACATCCAGAAAGGACACCCAGAAAATTGTCAGAATAAAAGCTGGAAGATGCTGTTACTTATTTTAAAACACACACACACACACACACACACACACACACACACAATTAGTCATTCTTTTAGAAACAAAACCCAACCTTTTTGATCAGGGGTGGGCAAACTTTCTCCAAAAAGGGGCAGATGATAAGTATTTTAGGCTTCGGAGGGCATACTATCTTGGTTGCAAGTACTCAACTCTGCTTTTACAGCTCCCATATGGCCATAGACAATATATAAACAGTTAGGTACAATGGTGTTCCAAGAAATAGTCATTATGGACACTGAAATTTGAATTTTATAGGATTTTCATGTCATGAAATATTATTTTTCTTTTGACTTTTCCCCCAACCATTTAAAAATGTAAAAACCATTATTAGCTCACAAACAGCAGGTGTCTAGTTGGATTTGGACTGTGGGGAATGGTTTGCCAACCCCTGCCTTGCAACAAAGTAGATTCAGTATGGATGATTAAAGAAGCCTATACTAACTCCCTCAAATCTATAAGGGTGCCATTTCGATAGTGTGATCAAGAGAAGTAATATTTATGAGTATTCAGAAGAGAGTGAGACTTCAAGTTAGGAAACTTGGATTGTAGGCCTGGTCCTGTTCCACACCAGCTGGATGCTAGGGACTGAATAATGTCCTCCAAAATCTAAATGTTGATGCCCTGACCCTCAATGTGACTACATTTGGAGTTAGGGCCTGTGAGGGGGTAATTACGGTTCAATGAGGTCATAAGAGTGGGGCCCTGATCTGATAGGATTCGTACACTTGTAGGAAGAGACACCAGAGTTCACTCTGACTTGTGAGGCCACAGTGAGAAGGCGCCTGTCAACAAGCCAGGAAGAGGGCTCCCACCAGGAACCGCATAGCCAAACCTTGATCTTGGACTCCCTGGCCTCCAGAACTGTGCAAACATAAATTTCTGTCATTGAAGTCTGTGTGTCGGCATTAGGAGAGACTAATATGTGAGGCAACCTCAGTTTCCTCACCTATAAAATGAGGGGGGAGAAATGAGATAAACTCCAAAGGCTTTTCTAGCCCTAAACATTCTAAGATGTGAAAAAGTCTTTTAAAAAGTCTTTTAAGGGACGCCTGGGTGGCTCGGTCGGTTGGGCGTCTGACCTCGGCTCAAGTCATGATCTCGCGGTCTGTGAGTTCAAGCCCCGTGTCAGGCTTGGTGCTGACAGCTCAGAGCCTGGAGCCTGCTGCGGATTCTGTGTCTCCCTCTCTGTCTGTCTCTCCCCTGCTCACACTCTCTCTCTCTCTCAAAAATAAATAAAGATTAAAAAAAATTTAAGTCTTTAAAAAAAATTTTTTTTAAGTACTCATTTCATCCATCCTTTCCAAGAAAAATACCTGAGGGTTAAGCCCAGGGCAAGGTTCTATGTTTCCACCTGCAAAAAGCAAACCCAAGACCTCTTCTTGTTCATCAGAAAGTTTTCCCTCCTTAAACTGTATTCATTTGGTACACATTGTATGTGAAGGGGGTAGGGAGGTGTGTGAACCACAGCTTTAGTAGGCAGTGCTTTTGAAAGATGGAGTTTATCTAAGAATTTGCATTCAGTCCCTTCAGAGTCAGTGAACTTTAATTAAACAACACCAACAAAAGCACACAAGCAGTGTGGCTGACACCATAAAATTCTGCTTCTCTTTTTCCTTTCTGTCGGCAAATCTCTAACATAGAGTCAAGAAAAATCATCATAATCTACAGACGCCCTCCTACCAATCTTTAATTAGCCACTTTTGTTCTCTGTGCTTTCTCAATCCAGTTAGTTGATAAGTTTAACTGACATCAGAAGTATCTGGGAAATTTGCTTAAAATATAGATTCCAAGGTCCTATCCCAGACTTTATGTAAATTGTGATCTTCAGAGATGGAGCCCCCAAATCTGTATTTTTTATTAGCCCCCATTATGATCTTGATACAGCCAGCCCAGTTCAGGTCCCCCGGCCAACGTTTGGAAAGTGGCACCAAATCACACAGGTCCGGTGTTCAGTGACCAGGACCCTAAGGCCACACTGGCTTTCTTGTACACTGAAATCCTGGGTCACAAAAACATAATGACCAAAGGTCGTTCACCCAGTATTTACTAATGACCCACAGTAGGATCAGAACTATGATAGCCAGGCACTTCCAGCCCCTTGTAGGGAATTCTGGTTCTACCCAGAGATCTCAGACATGATGAGACATAGGCAGAATTGTGGCTCTTCACCTTGATTTTCTCATCAATGAAGCAGAGATTATAAATAGATGTGTACCCCATTCCTGCATGCATCCCCCGAGGGGCGAGGCCTGCCACCCCACCACCTTGCAGGTGATGGCCCTGCTCTGAAGAGGTTGTTGCCAGGGGTCGAGGAGAAAGGCTGTGTGGTGGGCAGGTCACAGAGGGCAGTGGCAGATGAGCACAGCCAGTCAGTGGATTGCGGTCCCAGAGGAAAATGAGTTAACTCTCACAGGCCCTGTGGGGAAATGAAAGCCAGATGCAGAATTGTCTCCATAGTCCTGAGCAACAGATGGATGTCCCTGCATCACACAGCCCCCAGCTGTGCAGTGGACATGCTCAGCACCTCCCCGGGAACCCGCAGAGGCAGCCAGGCAGGGGAGACAGATATATTCACGCATGCACCAACGTTTGACTTTGTTCAGACCAACAGGAGAGAAGTGACTTTTGGGTGCGATAAATGGTGGCAGGGGCATCACATGACCAGCCCCATCACCCACTACCTGACATCATGCTGCTGGCCCAATGAAGGAGCAGACGATAGGCCACAGGGCAGGGGCTCCACAACGACCTTAGCACTAACCAGCCTCCTTTCTTTGAGGTTTCTCAAGATCTCCATCCACAATCATAAGGGACAGCAGCTACACCTGAAGTCTGTCACTGGCTGTACCTTACCTGCAATAGTGTCCCCGCTTCAGACACCAGGAAGACCTCACGGTCTATGGGGAAAGGTCAGGCCAGGTCAAGGTCAGGTCTCACCTGAGACCACAGGGGAGGTGCATCAGGGCCAGGCCAGCCCAGCTGAGGACACAGTAGGCACGCCTGTTGGGGCAGAGTAAGCCGAGCTCAGCTGTAAGTCTGCAGGTGCAGGAGGATGGGAATGCGGCCAACAGCTGATATTGCGAAGCCCCTGAGCCCTGTTGGGCCCACCAGGAAAATGTATCGCATTTGAAAGGGCTCAGGGCCTAGAGTCACCCCTGGGGGACATGCCACACTGGAGAGTCCTAGGGGTTCTCCAGAGCATGACACGAAGCTGCATTTCCCAACGTTGTAATCCCCTCCACACACCCTGGTCATCCATGCACTTCTGGAACACTTCCTGCCCCGACGCAGACGGTCTCAGCGGTTGTGAGACATTTTAACCAGGAGAAAGTCCTTGGTTTGTCTGAGCTGCAGTCTGTCTCCCCATGACTGCCCTACACTGCATACCAGCACAACGTGTGGGGGGTGGGGGGGCACCTGTAACGTGTGCATGAGCACGCCCCCTGACCAGCAGTCTCACTTGTAGGAATCGGTTCTACAGACACGAGCACAATGTGCAAAACAGAACAGTGAACGATTTTCATGGGGAACTTTCACGCTCTCCTGCTGAACAAGCAGAACCTTCCGTCTTGCTCTCCTGCTGTCCAAGATTGCCCCTCGGGTGTGCCGCAGAAGGGAGCCCTCCCCGAACTCCCCAGGACAACGGACTCGACAGCCTCGAAGGGTCTTCCTTTATATGCTCTCCATCTGAGATGCTCTGGCCTCACTGTCTTCTCGACCTCATTTCTTTTTCCTCCTCTCAGGATAAGCCGAGGGCTCCATGGAGAGGAGACGAAGGTAAAGTTGAATTCCACATGCTCCCTGAGCTGTCCGAGGCCACCTCTTCTGGCTAGGCTGGAAGGAGACAGTTGGGAAAAGGGAGGGAATCCACGTGTCCCCACACAGACTCTGCTCATGGGACGCCCAGCGCGACCACCCCTCCTGCAGTCACCAAGTGCACAGCTGTGGCGGAGGGTCCACTGTGAGGAGCAGCAGGAGTGGCCGCAGGCCCCACAGCCAGGCCGTGAGCACAGAGGCCCCCGCATCTGCAGGCCCAGGAGGGAGCAGCCGCCCAGGCCCGGGAAGTGGGGAGGCAGAACGGCCGCGGGAGCAGCGGCACAGGCCCCTGGGGGTCCTAAAGGGCTGCAGGGGCGGCGCGACCCTCCACAGGGGCTGCACGATGGGCCTGCAAGAGGGGCAGAGACGCCAGCAGGTGGATGGCCAGATGGGAGCCTCATGTCACCCTCACAGAGGGAGGCGACAGGAGCAGCTGAGGGGGAAGCCAGGTCTCAGCGCGGAGTCGAGGCCAAGGAGGGAAGATGGGAGAGAAGGGGATCCCAGGAGGGGGAGCCCCCCTCACCCACATGACCATCCTCCGGCTGCCCCACCAGCCACGACAAAGGGAGAGGCTGGAGCAGCCCAGGGGCAGCCCCCAGGGCTCTTCTGCTCACAGCGCCCCCGCTCCCAGTCTGGCCCTTCCCTAGCTGGAGGGTGGGGGGTTGAGGGGGCCCTGACATCACCCATCCGGGCCCTGCTGGTGACAGGCCAGTAGCACAGGCTCCTCCTCCAGGAAGGTCAAAGCCAGCCCTGGGCAAAGGGGTCACGGGACAACCGTGGGCTTGAGGGCTGGGCGAGTATCTAAGGCCGCGGGGGAGCACACAGGCCAGGGAGGTGACTGCAGAGGGTGGCCGGGGCTGACATCCGGGGACAGATATCCGACGACCTTGGACCCTGCAGCAGGAGCCAGAGCAGCACACAGTAGCAGCCAGGCTTTGGACAACACTCCCAGAACCACACAGTTTTGCTTACTGCGTGCGGGTTCACGAAGGAACCGAGGCCAAAGGGTCTCCGAATGTAACATCCTCTAGTGTCCCACAGCCCAGCAGTGACCACGCAGTGGATTCTGTGATGTCGCCATGCTGCAGCCTGAGGCCCCGGTCTCCAGGTCCCCGGAGAGCAGGTGCCAGGGCACCGCCCTGCTAGGCTGTCCCTGCTTTGCCTCCCTGGGCTGCCGGCAGGAAGTACCGTCCACACCTCCTCTCCTCCTCCTCTCCTCCTCCTTCCCCAGGGCACCTGACCACAGACATCCAGGCCACAAGCAAGGCCTCCTGTCCCCTCAGGATGGTCAGGGAGGGGGTGCAGATGCATCTGAATTGCCAGCAAACAGAACTGGGAAGAATCACGCAGACCCAGCGGTTCCAGAGGTCTGTGCTCTGGAGAAGTGCTCACCTGTGTTCCAGGAGATGAGCAGGGAATACTCACAGGAAAGTGTTTGCAGCAGCAAGCACCAGGAGTGCCAAACGTCCCCAAACAGGAGGAAGTGTGGACGCACACACAGCGGGACACAGACCAGAGTGACCGTGAGCACACTCCGCACAGGAGCGAGGCTGCACCCCACATACCGTTGAGCGAAGAAGTAAGTGGTGGAAGAAGACACGCAGAACAGCTCAAAGCCAAGACTGAAAATGTCTGAGGGCACATGTTTGGAACAACAGTAGAGAAACGAGGGCATGGAAACCACAGAAGGCAGGAGTGTTGATGTCTGCAGGGTGGGAGGAGGGAGACGTGATCAGGGAGGCTTCCACAGGGTTGACACATGACAAAAACCCACTCACCCCCTTCCAGTAAGATTCAAAATTCGAAGTGACAAGGTCACAAGACGACGTCCACTGTGCAGTGCTATGAGGAGGAGGAGAGGTCATGCCCATCAAGTGCTTGGCACAAATAGGTGCCCTACAGTTATGCTAATATTATTACTGTCATATTAGTGCAATTGTTCCTGTTTTCAAAGGGTTTATGATCTAGGAAAGAACCCTGAAAATATACACTAAATGATTAATGAGATGATAGAGGTGCTGTTTTCATGTTTCAGTGAAGAGAGTGGGAAGCCTCCTGGGTGGGACTCAGGGAATGAGCCCGATTCTGTTAAAAGGAAAGACAAGAAATGTAATTGCAGTCAGGAGGAAATGAGTATCATACATTTGTGGAGAAGCTTATAGCAGAAAACTAAGAAATTTCATTTCAAAGATACTTTTTGAATAACAACACAAAATGAAGTACTCTGCGGGGGGCGCCTGGGTGGCTCATTCGGTTAAGGGTCCGACTTCAGCTCAGGTCATGATCTCGTGGTCCGTGAGTTTGAGCCCTGCGTCTGGCTCTGTGCTGACAGCTCGGAGCCTGGAGCCTGCTTGGGATTCTGGGTCTCCCTCTCTCTCTGACTCTCCCCCATTCATGCTCTATCTCTGTCTCAAAAATAAATAAACATTAAAAAAAAATTTTTTTTAATGAAGTACTTCGGAAGATGAGTTTGCTGTCATTTTTCTCCCGCAAATATGTTATACCAGAAACAGGATAAGCAAATACCAGGTGACCACGTAGTCCATCCAAGAAGGTGGGATGGGGTGACACAGTAAGGAGGGAATGTACCTGGGCTTGCAACTGGCATTCCCACTGACAAGTCATTCGAGCTATGTGAGTTCTGTTTCTTCAGCTGTGAAACTGGGACCAGACAGTACCTGTCTCGTGGGGTAGTTACAAAGGTCAAATACAACCGTGCCTCAGCTGCTGTTCGGCACCCCACAGAAGAAACTTTGCTCCTAGGGAACCTAACCCAACACATCTATGCAAAGTGCCTCATTAGTAGAAAGCACTTAAGAAAGAGAAGCTACCATATTTCAAGTCTAAGAGGCATCAATCATAAGATGCATGCTAAAGACAACATTTGTGTCTGCCACAAAATGTATATGTTGAAACCTCATCCCCAGTTTGTGGTAATTGCATTGGGGCCTTTGGGAGGTGATCAGGTCACAAGGGTGGAGCCCTCATGAATGGGGTTAGTGCCCTTATAAAAGAGACCCCAGAGAGTCCTTGCCCCTCCTACCATGTGAGGACACAGCGAGTCAGGTCTCACCAGACACTGAATGTGCTGGCACTGTGATCTTGGACCTCCCAGCCTCCAGAACTGTGAGAACTAAATGTTATTTCAGTCAGCCAGTCTATGGCATTCTGTTACAGCAACCTGAATGGCCTAAGACAGTGCATGCTATTAATTAAGGGGGTAGGTGCTTACAAAACTACCGAAAAAGGCTGGAGGAACAGGCCCCAGGCTGGCTTTTCAGGAATAAATCCCAGAACAACACCTGAGAATTGGCCCACCAAGAGAATTGCCACCTTGGCCACAACCAGGAGCTGGGGAATCAGGAAGCTGCTGAGTGACAAAGATCCAGGACCACATGGCTTAGCAGAGATTCAATGATAAGGAAGCCACTGCTACTGTGGCTTTCTCCAGAGAGAAATGCCCTTGGCTCAAAAAACACCAGGAAATCTCCCCAAGAATCAAACCTGCAGAACACAGGCCCTGCTTCCTGCCTGGGATGCCAGCTTATGCTGCATTCACTCCTACCTGCAGATGGCCCACAGGCCCATCTGACTGGAAGCCCGCAATCTCATCGTTAACCCTTGCTGCAAACCAGAGGCATGGCTTTTAGCCTCTACAGTGCAGGAAGACAAATGAGAAGGAGGGTAGAATGAGCCCCAATCCCCCACACCCACCCCAGGGAGCTTAGGTAAAGAACCCATCACTGGCCTGTAACCAGCTAGAGCAAACAATGAAAACTGATACCTGTTTTCCCTCTTGGCATAGGGAAGAATCAAATAAAAGGGAACAGCTAACCTGTTTCTTTTCTTCTAGGTGACTTTTTTCCCCAAACAGGAATGTCTCCCACTGTTATCTACCTAGCAATACCACAGATGGCTTTTTGAAGTAGCTGGTTTGCAAAGCAGCTGAGGAAGTGAAATTCCTACATAAAGTAAAAGAACGCTCCTTTCAACTAAAAGAGTTGTCTTTTATGGCTCTCACATCAGATTCATTGAAATTTTTTCCTCCCTGCAAATACACTGCTCCTTCTTAATGATTAAGCAAGCCAACAGAGCCCTAGAAATTTCAGAAATTCTCTGAAATGCTTTACTTCTTGCTTCCCATGGACAATTTCAAGACTGGCGACATTGGTTTCTCCAAGCGGGTGAGGACACAAAAGTTTCATCTAACCATCATCCGCCCTGCTCACCTCAAAGGTGAAGAGGACAACATCTCACCCTCCCGTTAAGAAGCCTCCACTGGTGGGGGTGCCTGGCTGGCTCAGTGGGTGGAGCATGACCTCAGGGTTGTAAATTCAAGTCCCACATTGGGTATAGAAATTACTTAAAAAAATCTTTCTTGGGTACCTAGGTGGTTCAGTCAGTTGAGCATCCAACTCTTGATTTCAGTTCAGGTCATGATCCCAGGGTGGTGGGATCAAGCCCTGTGTTGGGGTCTGTGCTGAGTGTGGAGCCTGCTTAGTGATTCAGTCTATCTCTCTGCCCCTCTCCCCTGCTCGCTCTTTCTCAAAAAAAATAAATAAATAAATAGAAAAAAAAATAGAATCTTTGGGGGGAAAAAAAAGAAGCCTCCACTGGGATACACATGGGGAGCACAGGGACAAGGTGACACATCTGTGCCCTGGTCATCAAGTCACCCCTTCGCATGATTCTGGGCAAACTACCATCTTCCCTGGCCTTAATGATTTCACTTCTAAAGTGTGGACTAAGCTACTTTCTCTAGCACCTTCCATGAATATGAGGGCAGGAGATAAAACATCGCCATAGACTGGGGCACCTGGGTGGCTCAGTAGGTTAAGTGTCCGACTTCGGCTCAGGTCATGATCTCGCAGTTTGTGAGTTCGAGCCCCGCGTCGGGCTCTGAGCTGTCAGCTCAGAGCCTGGAGCCTGCTTCGGATTCTGCGTCTCCCTCTCTCTGCCCCTCCCCCACTTGTGCTCCGTCTCTATCAGAGATAAATAAATGTAAAAAAAAAAAATTAAAAAACATAGGCATAGACTGCATGGAGTGTAGAGCAATAAGCTAGTCTGGCTGCCCACCCCCCCCGCCCCCATTCATTACCATAGTGAGTCCCTGCTACCTCCTGTGCACTTCTGTGTAAAACCTAGCCTTACTGTTTTTTTTCATTCCAACAGAGAAATTCTTACTATGGCCAGACATGCACATTTCCCTCCTTCTTTTCTACCAATGAATGTACTATGAGATGCCAAGAGTGCAGCCCTCAAGCTTCATGGTCAAGAGCTGAGTCTTAATGTCAGGACCGGATATGAATCTTCAGCAACTTACATTAGCTGCTCAATCTCTCCAAGCCTCAGCGTCCTCATCTGCATACTGGATATTGACAATGACAGTAATTCCCATAGGGTGAAGAGTGAATGAGATGATATATGTGCTGCTGGCTGTGGTGTGCCACCCAGATCTCCCCTATGAATGGAGGCAATTTTCCCCAGCCACCAGATGATAGCCACTATCTGACATACTCCCCCAAATTGCCTTTGGTCCAAGGGAGACCGCGTCCAAAGTTACAGCCCATCCAGGGTGTTGGGTAGAAGGTGGAGCTTGCACCCAGTGAATGCTGGATGTGGGAGTATAAAGGTCTGCTTGCTGCTTGCCCCAGCTAGAGACAGCTCTGAAGGATCACCCCAGTCTCAGAATCCCTACTCCCTCTAGGATCAGGTAAGGCCTTTGTCCTGACTGCATTGGAGTTAAATTTCCCCTTCTGGCCAGTCAGGCTTCCTTCCCCATCCCACAGGTGCAGATCCTGAGAGCACGCTCAGCATCAAATCTCAGTCTCAGACACTGTTCCCAAGGAACCTAAGACATGTATGCAAAGTGTCTCATGAATGGGAAGAATTCAGTAAAGGGAAGCTCCATATGTCATCAAGTCTAAGAGTCATCAATCACAAGAGGCCCATTATTTTATGTACCATTAAGAAAGAAAAGTATCCCAAATGGCAAGTCTAATAATAGGTGACACCCACGTAGATAGAACTCAAACACCAACCAAAGAGTGTTCCTCCTGCAGAATAGGACAGCAAGGCTCAGCCACAGTACTGGATGAAGGAAGGGGGAAAAATCACCCTGACAGTCTGCATTGAGCTCTCTTCAAGCAAAGAATTGAATCTGAAGGACCTCAGGGTGATAGCACCTCTAGGGCACTGGCAGAAGCAGACACATATCCTCTCTAGAAAAACTCAATGTCTTTTCATGACAACAGTGATCGCAAACCTGTTCAGGTTTCAGAGAAGTTAAACAAAATTTTTTTAACGTTTATTTTTGAGAGAGATACAGAGACAGAGTGCAAGCAGGGGAGGGGCAGAGAGAGAGGGAGACACAGAACCCGAAGCAGGCTCCAGGCTCTGAGCTGTCAGCACAGAGCTCAACGTGGGGCACGAACTCAGAAGCCATGAGATCATGACCTGAGCTGAAGTCGGACACTTAACTGACTGAGCCACCCAGACGCCCCAGGTTTCAGAGATGTTAAAATAACTAAGAGAGGTATTTATATTAGAATCAATGAAGTACAGCACTATTCTGTTCAGAAAGACGTGAGCATGCCCAGCTGTCACTATGCCATGGCGGTCACTCCTAACATTGCCCGGGTAGCTCACCACAGTCAAAACTGGCCACAGGAAATGACCATGTTTCCTCTGAACCCTGGAGCCAGTAGACCCAAAGCAGAAATCACAGAAATAAAAGCATAACCCACTATGGGCAGAAATAACATATTCCAATAAGACTGATAATGGTAGGAAAGAACTCAGAATAGGAAATGGGAAGCCAGGGCCCCAGTCTAGTTCTCCTAATTAGCTATTGGAACCAAGATAATTCACTTAACTTTCCTAAGGCTCAATTTCCTCACACCTTCTCAACAATGCGAGGGGAACAAAAAAATTAAAAAAGAAAAAAAGAAACTATCCTTCCTACTCAAGTATTATAGTAGATGAACGAGTACTTTGAAGAGTTAGTAATTATTATTAAACGTATATGTATTGAACACTTCCTACATGTTTTAGATCCTGGAGATACAACTTTTTACAAATAAAATCCCTGCTCACATAGAGCTTGCATTCTAGCAGACTCTAGCATCATTACTGTAAATCGTTCTTCCTTCTGTAGCAGGAATTTGCCACACTCACAGATCACCAGAGAAGGCTCAGTTCCACACGGGCAAGGCTTTGAACAGGGTACAAGAAGCACAGTATGGTCATTGCCTACTTCCACACATACTATTTAGAAACGTGTAAATCAACTGCACTCTGAGTTCTGATAATGAGACATTAGACATTTATTTGCTTGCAGGTCACGCTGGGAAGATGGGAATTTGGGCGAGGCAGACACATCTGGAGATAAGAGAATACCTCTGATTTGTCACATCCAGCCCACATCCATTGACAAGGGCATTGAATCCTTCCACACTCCTGAGCCCCTCTCTCTGGTCCAGTCCCCTCGGATCAGGCACGATCTACCTTAACTCCAGACCAAAGCAAAGCAAGCGATCACTTTCAGATGACTGCAACAGTAAGTACGGTGGTTAGGGGCAGATGTTCCAAAGGTAAACACTTCTGAGTTGGGGTCACTTCTCTGATTTGTGGTGGCTGCGCAGTCTTGGACATGTCCCTAGAGCTCTAAGTCTGGGTCCTTATCTGTTAAGTGGGAATGATAGCAGTTCCTATCTCGTATGGTGTTGTGGGGATTAAGTGAAGTAATGCATGTTAGGTGCACGGTACTCGGACAGAACAAGTGCCCAATGACAGCCGTCATCATTGCTGTTGTTGCTACTGTTGTTATTACCAGCCTCCACTTCCGGTCTAGATGTGTGTCTCAGTGATGTTCCTGACAGTTTCTGGAATGTTCCCATAGCTAGAGAATTTTCGGGGAACTGAAGAGGAGGCCAGAAGTCCTGACACTTTTTATTGCAGCTTCCTGGTAAAAGAACAATGGTTAACACTTCGATGACCCTCTAAGAGATGCCAAATCCGGAGGCCTGCCTGTCCCGTCTGAGCTCTGAGAGGCAGTTAGCTGCTGTCTGCTCACCTGTGCCCCACTCCCTCCATCAATTCCCTCAGGCACCCGGATGATACCCAGTGCTGCTCAACCCCTCTCCTCACACAGACAGTACAGGGGCTGGGCCACAGGCCCTACACTGATGAGTGAGACAGGTAAGGAAGGGTGAGATGGCGGGAGAGCCTCCTGGGAGCAGCTATTCCCTTCATCAGAGACCAGCTCACCAGCTTCTCCTAACTCAGAAAGCCCAATGCTCCGAAATCAAGACTTGGCTCTTTCATTTTGACTTTTAATGTGCTTCAATTAAAAGAAGCGGGTCTGGAGCCAGAAAAACATGGCACACTGTTCCTTTTATGTTTATATATTACTCAGAAAACTGACCTCCAAGAAGTTTTTGAAAATTTCCAAACTCAATTCTTACCCTGTCAAACAAAGCCACGTTTACAAATAATTGTTTTTAAAAATAGATTTTATTTTTTAGAACACTTTTGGTTCACAACAAAATTGAGCGAAGGTATAGAGCTCCCATACATCCTGACCCCCGCATGCACAGCCTCCCTCACTGTCAACATCCTCCCCAATCATTGTCTTTGATGATCACCTCTAATAAAACAATCTAAAGCTGCAGACCTTTTTTCGTGAATCTCCTGGAATAACTTGCCTTGTATATACTAGTCACACTCTAACCTGGCAAAAAATTATGGGAAATGTATCTATTCTTGATAAAACCATGATTCAACAAAGCTATCAATTTTGCCTCCTTGGCTCCAAATTCTACTTTTTCTCTGAAGAAATCAAACTCTTTACACCTGTAATATTTTTTAGGTGATGAGGCTATTTTCTCAAGTGGGTTGTCCACATATATCTCCTGTAACAGGGAGAAAATGCTTTCTTTTCCTTCCACCTCTTTAAGTCTCAGCATCCATCTCAAATTAGATCCCTTTCTCTTTGCGGCCTCAGAGTTAGTTTCTTTCTGCTTCAGGGTTATTACTAGAACCACTAAGTTTGGTACTTCATCTCCAATAGACTGCTACTCGAAACCCATGACCCACGGGCATATGCCCACAAATACTCTTCATGTAGAATAACACAATTTTCCACATGTAGTCTGTGTCTTCACCTATACTGTTAACTTCCCAGTACTTCTCAACTGTTGGTTTCTATTCTCCCAGTGATTGTCCTAAAGTGTGTTTCTTTCAAATTCCCAGCACCAGGCTGGATACACTGTACATATTCCAGTTGAAGTACAGTTGCTCCAAGTTGCCTTACCCAGGGAAGTCCAGGGTCCTTCCAGATTGATAAAAGTAAGACAGGCTGACTTGTTAAGAAGAACGTCTCTTAAATTCCTTCCTCGAAGGAAGCTGGACTTGCTTCCCTCATGGCTTAACCGAGCATTACTGATAACCATCCCAGGGCATGGGGTTACAGCTACCAGTCCTAGGCGTGATAGAACATGTTTAACTGATCTATACCTGACTCCTAATCATTCGTTGCCTTAAGTTTCTTCCAGACTATCTTGACTCCCTACATAGACTGGGAGCTCCTGGAGGGGGGGATGCTATCATATTCTTTCTTTCCTTTTTTTTTTTTCTCTTCCCATTGCTGAGGCATAGCTTCAATAAAATAAAATTCACCAATTTTAAGTGTGTGATTTGGAAAGTTTTAACAAATGTATTCAGTCTTATTAAAACCAACACAATAGTGACACAGAATATTTCCATCATCCTAAAAACTTCTTTGTGCAACTTTATAGTCTCCTCCTCCCGCCAACCCCTAGCAACCACTGATTTATCACTGTTTTACCTTTTCTAGAACTGTATATAAGGGGAATCATATAGTATATATACTCTTATGTGTGGCTTCTTTCACTTAACATGCTTCTGAGATTCATCCATTGCTGTATCAGTAGTTCACTCCTTTTTATGGCTGAGTAGTATTCTATTGAATGGACAGATAATTTGCCTATCCATCTGCCAGCAGATGGACATTTCAGTTGTTTCCACTTTGGAGCTACTGTGAATAAAGCTGCTATGAATATCTGTGAACAAGTCTGAGTGTGGATATGTTTCATCCTTGGTAACACAGAAACACTCTAGGAGTAGTCTAGGAAAAAGACTGCTGGACTGTATGGTAAATGTACATTTAACTTTTAAAAAGAAGAAAAAAACACTCTAAGTCTTCTAAAATGACTGTACAGTTATACAGTCCTGCCAGCATTAAACGAGAATTGTAGTTGTTCCACATTCTCAGCAACACTTGACATTATCAGTCTTTTAATTTCAGCCATTCTTGGGTGTGTAGTGTTGTTTTATTGTGGTTTTAGTTTGCATTTCCCTTAGTAATGACGTTCAGCATCTTTTCATGTGCTTATTTTTCATGTATCTTCCTTTGTCAAGTGTCTACTCAAATCTTTTGTCCATTTTTGGGAGGTTGTTTCTAAAGAGTTTTTTACATAGTCTAGCTATGTCCTTTGCTACATGTTTTGTGAATGCTTAGTCCCATTCTACAGTTTGCCTTTTCAAGTGCAAACGTTTAATTTGATGAAATCCAACTTAATGGCTTTCTCTGTTATCTTTTATGTGTCCTATTTAATAAATCTTTGCCTAACCCAAGGTTAGGCAAATAACTTCTGCTATGTTTCCTTTTAGAAGTTTTATATTTCAGCTCTTATATGTAAATTTATGATAAACTTCAGGTTGATGTGGTATGAGATAAAAATTGAGGTTCATTACATTTCATATGGATATCATGTTGTTCCAGCATATTTTGGTGAAAGTATTATCCTTTCCTCACTGAATCTCAGTAGGTTCTGAAAAATCAACTGGTCACATCTCTGTGCATCTAATTCTGGATTTGCTCTTCTGTTCTACTCATGTCTATCTTTATGCCAATACCACTCTGTCTTAGTTACTGTAACTTCATAATAAATCTTGAAACTGGGTAATATAAGTCTTCCAACTTTATCCTTTTTCCTTCTAAAATGTTCTGATTCTTTTAGGTCCACTGCATTTCCATACACACACACACATACACACACACACACACATATTTTTTTTTTTTTTTTAAGAGAGAGAGAGTGAACAGGGGGAGAGTCAGAGAGAGAGGGAGAGAGAATCCCAAGCAGGCTCCATGCTGTCAGCACAGAGCCCAATGCAGGGCTTGATCTCACAAACTGTGAGATCATGACCTGGGCTGAAATCAAGAGCTGAATCCTCAATCGACTGAGTCACCCAAGCACCCCTTCCATATAATTTTTAAATCAGTCTTTCAATGAAAGAATGGAAAGAAACAATGGAGGGAAAGGAAGAAAGAAAGGAAGAATGAGAAAAGGAAAGGAACAAAGAAACAAAGCAAGCCAGCCAGTCTGCTAGCATGCTACAACATAGATGAACGTTCAGGGCATTATGCTAAGTGCAATAAGCCAAACACAAAAGGACAAATATTCCATGATTCTACATAAATGAGATTCCTAGAGTAGCAAAGTCAGAGACATAAAGTGAAATGGTGGTTGCCAGAGGCTGGGGAAGGGGAAATAGGGAGCTATTTAATGGTACAAGAATTTTGGTGTGGGAAAATGAAAAAGTTCTGGAGACGGATGGCAATAATGGTGGCACAGCAATGTAAATGTACTTAATGCCACTGAACTGTATATTTAAAAGTGGTTTGGGGACTGGGTGGCTCAGTTGGTTATGTGTCTGACTCATGATTTCGGCTCAGGTCATGATCTCACAGGTTCCTGAGATGGAACCCCACTTTGGGCTTGGCGCTCACAGGGCAGAGCCTACTTGAGGTTCTCTCTCTGCCCCTCTCCTGCTTGCATGTGCATGTGCTCTCTCTCAAATAAACATACAAAATAAAAATGGTTAGAATGGTAAATGTTATGTATACTTTATAATAAAAAATACATTATGCTTTTTCTAAAAAGGGCCTGCTGGGAATTCATTGCACTTGCATTGAATCTATTGTATTCAATCTAATGAGAATTGGTATGTTACATTTAGAGTGTTCTGATTTATGAGCATGGCATCTCTCTTCATTATTTTAAATTTTCAATTTCTCTAAGCAAGATTTATAGTTTTCAGTGTACAGGTCTTACACACATTTTACCTCTCTACATATATTTTATGTTTTTTTATGCTATTTCTAATTTTCATTACTAGCATACAAAAATTATAAGATTTTTGTATATTGACTATATAGCCTTGCTAAATAAACTCTAGTAGATTTTTTTTAATAAATACCTTACAGGATTCTACATAGAGGATTATGTCACCTGTGAATAAATACAACATTACTTCATCTTTTCTAATCTATACACTTTCTTTCTTTTTACTGCATTATTGCACCAATTAGGACCTTGGTACAACATTGAGCAGAAAAGGCAGAGCAGATGCCTTTGTCTTGCTCCCAATCTTAAGAGATTATTCATTCTTTAACCATTAATTATGATGTTAAATCCAGGGTTTTTGTAGATGTCCCTTATCAGGTTGAGGAGGTTCTCCTCTATTTCTAGTTTGCTGACAATATTTTGTTTTGTTTTTTAAAACCATGAATAGGTACTGAATTTTATTATCTGCTTTTCCTGCATCTAGAGAGGATAATAGGATTTTCCTTTTTTAGTCTGTCAATATAGTGAATTACCTTTATGTTCAATGATGTTCAATATACCATCCTTAAATTCCTGGAATAAAACTCACTTGATCATACTTTTTTTTTTTTTAATGTGTTGCTGGATTCATTTGTTTGCAAAACTTTGCCAACTTTTTGTTAAGGTGTCTAAGCTCATGAGATCTGTTGGTCAACAGTTGACCTGTAAGATCTTTGTCTGATTTTGTTATCAGGGGGACAGCTGGGAGTTTTCTTCTTCCATTATCTGGGTTTATGAAGAATTGATATTATTCCTCCTCAGATATTTGGTAGGATTTACCAGTGAAGCCACCTGAGACTGAACTTTTCTTTGTTGGAAAGTTGGGACTAAAGTTTTCTTTGTTGGAAAGTTTTTAACTGAATTCAATGTAGTTACTGAATAGATATAAGATGATTTCAAATGATGTTTCTTCTCAAGTGGGCCTAAGTGATTTGTATATTTCAAGGAATTTATCCATCTAAGGTGTTGAATTTATTAGCATATTATTCATAATACTTTTTTTTTTTTATCATTTTTTAAGTGTTTATTTTCAGAGAGAGAGAGTTCAAGTGGGGGAGTAGAGAGAGAGGGAAGAAAATCCCAAGCAGGCTCTGTGCTGTCAGAGCAAAGCACAACACAGGGCTTGATCTCATAAACCAAACTGTGAGATCATGACCTGAGCGGAGATCAAGAGTCGGACACGTAACCAACTGAGCCACCCAGGTACCCATTCCTTTTTATCATCTTAAAGTCTATAGAATCTATAGCAACATTTCCATGTTCACTCTTGGTATCAGTAATTTGTGTCTTTTTTTTTGTTTTTCCTCTCGGCTAGAATCTGGTTAGATCCATCTGTCTAGAGGCTTGTCAATTTTTTTCAACATTTTCTTGAAATCTGCTTTTGGTTTCATTTACTTTCCTTACTGCTTTTCAGTTTTCTAGTTCACTGACATCTGTTCTTTATTGTCTCCTTCCTTCTGTTTAATTTGATCTTTTTCTACTGTTTCCAGGTGGAAGTTTAGATCATTAATGTGAGATTTCATCTTTTCTTAGTTAAGCATTTAATGCCATAAATGTCCTTCCCACAAACTTCGATGTTGTTTTTATTCTGATTCAGTTTAAAACACATTCTGATTTGCCTTATAATTTTTGACCCATTAGTTACTTAGAAGTAGGCTGTTTCGTTTCTAGATGTTTGAGGATTCTTCAGATATCTGTTATGGATTTCTAGTTTAATTCTGTTGTGGTCATATGTGAGCACATATTTTGTATGATTTCAATCCTTTCAAATGTACTGAGAGTTGTTTTATGGCCCAGAATATGATCTTGGTCACTATCACAAGTGTGTCTGAAAAGAATATTCTGCTGGTTGTCCAGATGGAGTGTTCTACAAATGTCAGGTCAGGTTGGTTGACAGTGTTGTGCAACTCTTCTCTTCTTCTCTTCACTCATGTGCTGTCTGCCCGTGCTATGAATTACTGAGGGAGGAGAGTCGAAATCTCCACTGTAATTGTGAATTTGCCTGGTTCTCCCTCAGTCCTGCCGATCTTTGTTGCAGGTATTTTGAACCTCTCTTATGAGGTGCACATATATTTAGGATTGTGACATACTCTTGATAAGCTGAATTCTTTGACATTTTGAAATGTTCCTTTTCATCTGTGGTAGCATTCATTGTTCTAAGTCTACTTTGATTGTAATATACTTTCTTTTGATTAGTGTTAGGACACATTTTCCCTATCTTTTTATTTTTAACCTACTTGTATCCTTATATTTAAAATGGGTTTCTTATAGATAACATATGGCTAGGTATTGCCTTTTTATCTAATTTGACAATCTCTGTCTTTTGAGTATTTAGAATATTTACACTTAATGTTTAATAAGGTCAGTATGAGTGGGTTTAAATCTACCCTCTTGCTATTTGTTTTCTATTTGTCTTATTTGTTCTTTTCTTCTTCTTCCTTGTATCTTCTTTTAGATTGTTTTTAATGATTCTGTTTCCTCCCCACTATGGTTTATTAGCTATTCCTCTGTGTTTTATTTATTTAGCAGCTTCTCTGGGGTTTATTATATATATTTACTTACCACAGTCTGTATTCAAATACTATTATACATGTACAGTGTGAAACCCTTACAACAATATACTTCCAATTCCCCCTTCCACACTTGTGCTACTGTTGTCTACAGACAGCTGTGGCTGATTCAAGTATGTGTAACCATGTCCACGATCGGTATTCCCACAATACCACAACCTACATACAGAGCATACTATATAGGAAAAAGTGAGAAATGGAATAATACATTCCATGCTAACAATGGTATCTCTATTTGGGGGAGAGGCTGACTGCATAGTCACAATTAATCAGAACAGCCACCAACCAGCTTTAGCTCTGGAGCAGGGTATGCTGAAGCCGACAGCTGTGCTAGACATCAGCCCTTATTTGTTGGATCATGGCGGTGCCTAGGAGAGAGTCAGGAAACTCTGTGGCAAGAGGGTGAAATGGGAGACAGCAGTTATTTACTAGGCAGTTTAGAAGCATTTCAGTATTTTTACACTGGTCAGCCATTCAGGTGCGTACCAGCTGTATATATACCCTGGAGGTAGGTAATGTGAAGCACCTCCCTATATACACTTCTTTACAGAGTCTTCAATGATGTATTGGCTTATGTGCCAATATTATAGTCAGACAGAATTCTGAAGGCCTAAGAGAGGTTGGTCTCCAAGCCAAGCAAGACATATGAGGCAGAGCAGAAAGAAAATATTCACAAGTATGCTACAAATAATAATGGCAGGTACTTAGTACTTAACATCTATCAGACACCAGGTGAAGCAAATCACATTCATTATCTTGAAACCTCAGAGCTACCCTTGAGAGCATACTGTTACTCTCAATCTACAGAGGAGGAATAGGAGGCATGGAAAGATTAATTCACCCAGGGTCACAGTGAAGAAAGAGGCAGACCTATACTGTATCCATCTGACTCATCACAGTGGTCCCTTTGATAGGGTATTCCTTCCATTATGTGAAGAATTTGTTATTTAAAAGTGTTTCATTAAAAAAAATAAAAATAAAAATAAAAAAATAAATTAAAAAAAAAAATGTTTCATTTATATTAGTGTCAGCAACAGCAAATAAAGCCCATCTCTCTGTATTCCCTATATCTCCCCTTAATTAGCTTTCTCATTCTAAAAGAGGAATCATGACTTCGAGCTGGAAGAACAACTTGGGTTACCAAAGCGCCATGATTATGGGAAATGAGCCTCATAAACACAGTACTCAAGCAACCCAACCCCAAATCCCTTAATTGGTGCCACAAGGTATGATCCTCAGAAGGCAGGACTCTCTGGAGCCTGCAGCCTTCCTTAATTTAATAGTGTCCAGATGTTACGTGCAGCAACTTTTTAAAGTGGAAGTGCCTCCTGCCTTTTATTACTAAACCAAAGAACTAAAAATAAGCTTAGAAGTTTACATTCTATTTTATGGCAGCATCCTTTCTCTTAGGTGGCCATACTGGTTTTTTGAATGGGAAACTGACTCAACTTACTCAGTACAGATGAATCTAGCATGCAGCCCCTTACATCCGACAAATCTTACTTTTTTCTTTCCTGAAAGACAGAAATACAAATCCTGGTCCCAATCTAAATATCCAAAAGCTGTGAGGACTTTCAATTACACCAAATTCCCAAATTTGTGACCAGAGTAGGAAGTACAATCATTAATGTAACAAATAAGTGAGGTTTAGTTTAGTAATTAACACACCTGCTGGCTCAATTGTAACAACTCAAAAGCAAGCTACATAAAAAGAAATTAGCCTTATAAATATACTCAAACAACTACAAGTAGATTTTGTTTTTTTATACTCAACGCAACAAAGCTTTACATCAGACCTCTTGGACCTTTATGAACTCACTAAACATTAAAAGAAAGCATCCTCAAAGACATGGGTAAAAACCCTACACACACTTTTATAGTATTAATATTTCTGTGTGATAGAATATATAGGTGATTAGAAAATATTTTTCAAAGCCAATTTAAAACATCTTATGTAAAATTTACCATTTGACAACTAATTTTCACTAAAAGGCCTGAGATTATCCAATCAGCCTTACTCAAAAGTGGCCAATACCTGGAGATCATTGATCTAATTAAATTCTGAGTGATGAGTTAAGTTTCCTATTGAATGTAATCAGTGTCCTGGGCTCTGCACAGCAGCCACCTTGACAACAAGTACATTAAAGCAACCAAGTCTAAATATTTGAGAAGCTTCCTTAATTTCTTTCTGCTCACAGATCCCTTCTCTCTTGAGTTTCAGCATTAGCACCATTATCCTATGATAGATTGAAAAACCATACCCACATCCTCCTCCTCAAGATAAGCAGGAAATGGGAAGCAGCAGACAGGGGATTAAGCAGGTCTGAGTTTTTCCTCAGTTGTTTCCAATTTCCTTATGTTGGCTAAGATTTCTCTAAGAATCTATCATTTAACTATCAAGCAGTCTTAATTTGGGGAGGTGCTGTGAGATTTTGATTTTTATGAGTTCATGTGAAATGTAAAGCTGATTGATGCAATGAACTTTGGTGCACAATTAAAGGGTATCAAGATACAAAGCAAGTTCATTTATGGATCAGCTTGAATTTAACAAAATGGCAGGCGGCAAAATGTTCATTTTTTTTGGATTTTATAAAGGAGTTCAGAGAACTTGGTGGATATACAGAGACTGCTATGAAATGGCAGACATTAACATGATGGGAATCCATTAGAAAGTATCCACAGTTAATAAAAGTTTGTATAGGGGTGCCTGGCTGGCTCGGTTGATGGAACATGCAACTCTTGATCTTGGGGTTGTGAGTTCGGGCCCCATGTTGAGTGTAGAGATTACTTAAAAAATAAAAATCAAAAAAATAAATAAATAAATAAAAGTTTATATAGTGGTTAAGAGCAGGGGCTCTAGTTCCAGTCTTTGTTGTGTTGTTTGTATGATGTTGGGAAAATAATTAAGCATCTCTATGCCTAAATTTTCTCATCCACAAACATTTATTACCTACATTATTCAAGGAATCATACGAAGCACTTTGGGGATTCAAAGATAAGCATTATGTATTTTACTTTCAAAAAATTTTAAAACCTAGTCGGAGACAGAAGCAGTGCATGAGTAATTATGAGAGAGAAATACTGAAAGAGCACGGACCCTGGGGCAAGACTGCCTAGACTAGAACTCCAGCTCCACCACTGTCTTTGAGAATGAGAGAAAGTTACTGAGTTCCTTCAGCTTCAGTTTCCTCATTTCTAAAATGGTGATAATATCAGTATTTAATGGTGTGTCAGAGTGTTTTCTGAGAACTAAATATGTTTAATATAAAGAGCTCATCAAAACCACAATGAAATACCACTTCACACCCATGGGAATGGCTATTGCCAAAAAACAAAAAACCACCAGAAAATACCAACTGTTGCCAAAGATGTGGAGAAACTGGATCTCTGGAGCATTGCTGGTCAGAATGTAAAATGCACAGGCCCTGTGGAAAACAGTGTAGTGGTTTCTCAAAAAATTAAACACAGTTACCTTATGACCCAGCAATTCTAATTCTAGGTACACATTTACAAGAAGTGAAAGCAGGGACTCAAACAGATCTTTGTACACCCATGTTCACAGCAGCCAAAAGTTGGAAATAACCCAAACATCCACCAACAGATGAATGACGAACAAATATGGAATATACACGCAATGGAATATTAGTTAGCCTTGAAAGAAATGAAATGCTGATACATGCTACAACATGGATGAACCCTGAAAACACTAAGTAAAATAAGCCAGACACCAAAAAAACAAATATTCTATTATTCCACTTACATGACTTCCCTAGAATAGTCAAATTCCTAGAGACAGAAAGTGGTGTGGGGGTTACCAAGGGCTGGGAGAAGGGGTAAACGGAGAGTTGCTGTTTAATGAGTAGAGATTTTCAGTTTGGGATGATGAAAACATTCTGGAAACGTATGGCAGTGACAGTTGTACAACAACATGAATGTTAATGCCACTGAACTATACACTTGAAAATGGCTAAAATGGTAGAGGAGACTGGGTGGCTTAGTTGGTTAAGCGTCAGACCTTTGATTTTGCCTCAAGTCATGGTCTCACAGTTTGTGGGGTCCATTCGCACAGGCTGTCAGAGACTGCTTGGGATTCTCCCTCTGCCTCTCCTCCACTCACACACACACACACACTCTCTCTCTTTCCACTCATACACACACATACACTCTCTCTCTCTCTCTCTCTCTCCCTCTCAAAATAAATAAACATAAAAAATTGGCTAAAATGGTCAATTTTATGTTACGTACACCGTGTGTGTGTGTGTGTGTTTGTGTATGTGCAAAACAGAGTCTGCTACATAGTGAGTGCTCAATAAATGTTAGCTATCCTTAGTGCTTTTAAAAGACTTCAGGAGAGAATATTGTTATAGCCAGTAGATCATAAATGTAGGCAAGAAGGTACCATCAGAAATAGGATTAAATAAACAGGTAAAATGGGTAACAGTTATAGTAATTATTAATATCAGTACTTTATGAATCAAAAATTAGATATTAAATGACAGGGGCTTGCAAATGCTTTTGTCAAAATTTAAGATAATAAATTGACAACCACTGTGGGGGGTTATATTGATAAAAATGTAAAACCTGCTCTCAAGGAGCCATAATCCAGTGAAAGAGTCTGAAACATAAAGAGGCAAGCATGGAAAATTAAAACATGCAAGGATCAAACAAAGCCTCTTATCATCTACATCTATATTTTAATGGATAGTTCGCAGTAGTTGATATTATACTTAAAAATCTGTAAAGAACCCTGGTTACATTTTACGTGTCATTCTTGCCCAGAAACCATACTAATCTTCTCTGTATTATTCTCTGTATTATTTCAATTTTAGCATATGTGCTGCTAAAATGGGCACTCTGGTTACATTTTTCCATACTATCCTACTTTTCCCCAATCCCACCACCCCACTTCTCCTTTCCACTTATTTCTCTCTTCTACTAGAAACCCAAGTATGCCTTTCAATCTTACTCTTCAGTTTCTTCCACTCAGCAAAATCAATGAAATCGTATTGAAAAACAAAATGATAAATTAAGTTACAATATATAAAATTGCTGGTAATTCAAACGGTTTTGACCCACAAAAGCAGCAATTTTACATGGTTCAACATTATAATGCCAAAATCCTTAAGATTTTTAAATCTGAATTTTATATATTTAGAAATTAAGTACAACAGCAGTAATAAGACTTCAAATTGGCAAGTGAACAGTTGATTTCCAACTTATAAATCTGAGAGTTGTTTCTCATACCTGAAGCCTAACAGCCAATCTGATCTAAATCCAGTCAACCTTTGTGTCATTATCAGTCACTTATTGAAATAATTAAAGTTTCATTTCTATTTGGAACCCACCCTGGAGTCTTTATCCTGGGTATCCAAGAATCATGATGTTGCTATTAGACATGAGATGATTAACATTTAATGCTTAAGTCTCACCTGGGTGATCCATCATAACAACAGAATATACTAAGAAAAAGAAAGGGACGACTGATGCATACAACATGGATTGATCTAAAAACACGTGGAGTAGAAGAAGGTATGTATGGTAGGATTCTGTTTATATGAATTCTAAAAAAGATACATCTAATCAACAGCAACAAGAACCAGTCTGTGGTTGCCTAGAGGGGGGGCAGAGAAACTGCCTGGTAAAAGGGGCATATGGTAACTTTTGGGGATGATGGAAATGTTCTCTATCTTGATTAAGGTGATTTTGTTGGCAGGGGTAAAAGTTTGTCAAAAGTCAATGAAACTTACACTTAAAATGGATGTATTTTATTTTATAGAAGCAGTAAACCTCAATAAAAATGATTTACATGAAAGAAAATACAGTGTATTTTTAATTTTAATTAAAATCTAATTTTAATTAACAAGTGAAACATAAGCATCTGATTTTTAAAAATTAATGTATTATGGATAAAAGCTAAAATCTTCTTCGACCACCTTCTCAATCCTGGTTTTCACTCCTAACCTCTCCCATCTATAACTCCTCCCCCAAATAATCACTATTATGAATTTGGTATGGGTTCTTCTAAACCCTTAAAAATGTATTTACATACATATACGGTCACAGAAAATGTATAGTATTGTATTGTACATAAGTATAACTTGTATCTATCTTTCTTCAGCTTGTTACTTTCACTCAGCATTATATTTCTGAGATCTATCCATGTTAATCTCGATAAAGTTTCTTTCTTTTAGGTCCAATATAGTAATCACACGACTATTCCATATTTTATTTAACCAGGCCATTTCCCTTCTCACAGATATGTAAGTCGTCTTTCCCTATTACAATTTACCAGTATAGTGGTAAATAGTAGTTCCTGGGGTGGCCACAGGGCTTATAGGTGGTGTTCCAAGGGGACATTAACCTAACTGAAAGGTTTAATTTTTTTTTTAATGCAAATGTATTTGTGTATTATTTATATAGCTTAAGTACGGACTTTAATTACAGAATTTTCTGATACATAAACTATCACAAAGAATGAAACAAAATCAGTAATAGGAAGCAATCATCTATTAAAATATAAGTAAAACAAAATTATAGGGCATGATAGTGTACTCATGGTTAGAAACATAAGTACTTACTGAAAATCAATAATCTGAGCACTAAACAAGTCATAGAAACACATTCTTTTACTCAAAGCAATTGTAATTAAAATATTGGCATATTGGTTATCATGGCATAAGCATAATTAATACATGCACAAATACCTCATTTATATTTTTTGTTTTCTTCTTTTATGACTATGGTGTCTTTCCCCATCCCTGAAATGACAGGAGTAGAAAAAAAAATATTACAAATGATGGACATTTTAATATCAATGTTAAAACGATAACTCACTAGTAATATACTTCAGAACAAGTTATAACATGCATTCAGAACTAAACAGTAATTGTTTTTATTAAGTAAGCTCTACACTCAACATAACTTGAACTCATGATCCTGAGATCTAGACTCACATGCTTTACCAACTGAGCCAGCAAGATGCCCCTAAACAGTTGTTTAAGAGTAAATGTAGAAAATTAAACGTTAAAACCAAGGGACAAAATTGACATGGGGACAAGCAAAATGAGATTTTTTTAAGTTGCATTTTGGAGTTCCACTTTAAAGGTGATTTTGAATATACACTCATGAGAAGGGGAGAATTCATTTCAAATAAAATATTGAAGTCAGAAATGGCCTGATATCCTTATGCTGGCTCCTATCTCAGCTCCCTACAATTCATTCCACCTCAGGTGTGGATATCAAAGATTAGTCCTACACTACTGAGAAGGATGTATTTCCTACTGATACTCAGTTTATATTTAAACTCTAAATATATCCTCTCTAAAGGAAAATTATTTCATGTTTATATTTGAGGCTAATGTATTTAAGTCAATAAAAACTGACCAGAGATGCCAAGAATTACTCAAATGGAAGAAGCATGAACAAACCATAAGGAAGTAAAAGAATAACTCTGATAACTAAGAGTTAATTTGTGTATAATTATTATAAAATACCATTCATTATGTGAATCAAAAGGGATTACTAAGCAAATACTTCATATTTATAAGAAAAGGATAAAATCACAGCTAGCTTGAAACCTATGAAATGAATGACAGTGAGATGAGCAAAATTATTGAACCAATAAGCATTACTAATTCCTGATCACTATTGGCCCTGAAGAGAGAAAAGATATCATTTGAGAGGCCATTATTAGACAAACACTGGGCATACGTTACTAAGTAAGACATCGACCTGCCTTCAAGGAGCTCAGTCTAGTAGGGAGAGTAATAACATAAGTTCAATAAAAAGAACATGCTAAGCAGAGTGCTGACACAATGGGAGAGATCAGCTCTGCCTCAGTGAGAACAGGTTTCATGGAAATGACTAAGCTGGGTCTTAAAGGACAAGGAAGAGCTCACCAAGCAGGCTTTAAAAATAAAAATTAGGCAGCAGAACCTCACAGAGAAAGATATAAATGTGGCACAGTATAGATGAGGAACTCTAAGTAATTCAGGCTGGCTACAGCATAATTTTGGCATTTCATGGGGTTTTGGCAAAATACAATGATGGGTAGGTGGAGCCCTTATCCTGGAGGGTTTAAGAGCCATTCTAAACAATGTGAATTTTGACACTGAAAAGTTTAAGAGTGAAAGTTCACTCTGGCAGTAGAGTAGGGATGTCTCCATATAAGACAAGCTTACAAGCAGATAGAACAATTAGGAAAAACTATCATTTTCCAGATGGACAGCAGTAAGGACAGAGACAAGGAGGTGCATGTAAAGTATCTTCAGGTAAAACTGACAGCAATTAGGAACTAAATGGTAGGAATAAAATAGAAGCCACTAAAATAAATCCTTGACTTCTGCTTAGGTGAATAGATGATGGTCATCCCATTAATCAGAATATGGAATGCTGGGAAAAGAGGGGCAGAATGAGAAAAGTATGTTCAATTAGAGACCTGATGAAAATGAGATCCAGGCAGATGCCCAGAGGCAGCTGGAATACAGGAATAGACCACAAATGACTTACATTTATTATTTTAGTATTAGTTCATATTTTTCTAGCCATCAAATTCTATGAGGGTTATTAACAAGGGCAAAATTGACTTGACATTAAAGTTTGGATCTTCTCTCTGACCCTATATACCCTTTAACTCAAGAATTAGCAGGAGAGAGGCGCCTGGGTGGCTCAGTCGGTTAAGCAGCCGACTTCGGCTCAGGTCATGATCTCGCGGTCCGTGAGTTCGAGCCCCGCGTCGGGCTCTGTGCTGACAGCTCAGAGCCTGGAGCCTGTTTCAGATTCTGTGTCTCCCTCTCTCTGACCCTCCCCCGTTCATGCTCTGTCTCTCTCTGTCTCAAAAATAAATAAAAACATTAAAAAAAAATTAAAAAAAAAAAAAGAATTAGCAGGAGAAAGAAATAATAAGAAAAAGGAGGGAGGATGGAGCAGAAAAAAGAGATCTAGGCAAACACCTTGTTGACAGTTAACCTCTTACCTAGACATTACTTCCATATGTCATGACTAGGAAACTGACTAGGAGTAAAAGAGGGAAACCCACATCCAATCAGGCATATAGAGAACTATGCCACCAGAGCTGTGGTTATTTGAACTAACGTAAGACAAATGATATGAATTCTCATCAATTACTCTCTGTACTGTAATTTACTCTTATAATCCATTTTCTCAACATACTCTACAACAGACAGATCTATTTACTTTTCAAAAGTAAACAGTTCAACATCAGATGATGCAGTGTTAGACTCACCTCTCTTTCCTTCTTCTTGAGTCCCAGTTTTTATCCTTATCTTTATTTCTTTTTCTTTTATGTGGACTCCTACTCCGATCCCTTCTATGTCGTGAACACTCAGCATCCAAATAGCTCCCACCAGACTGCCGTGAATCTACTGAAGCCGATCGCCTTTCTTCATTCCTGAAAAACAGAAAGAATAGTTCAGTTTTTTCTTTAATTTTTTTTAATGTTTATTTTTGAGAGAGACAGAGACAGAGCATGAGCATGGGGGGTACAAAAGAGAGGGAGATAGAATCTGAAGCAGGCCCCAGGCTCTGAGCTGTCAACACAGAGCCTGACACAGGGCTCAAACTCACGACCCTTGGGATCATGATCTGAGCCAAAGTTGGATGCTTAACCAACTGAGCCACCCAGGTGCCCCAGAACAGTGTTTGCCACCAAACACACACAGACACACCAGCTTAAAGTTGAATATTCTATATCAGAACAACAACAGAATCGATATAAATAGGTATAAGCTGGGGCACCTGGATGGCTCAGTGGGTTAAGCATCCAACTTTGGCTCAGGTCATGACCTCACAGTTTGTGAGTTTGAGCCCCACATTAGGCTCTATGCTGACAGCTCAGAGCCTGGAGCCTGCTTCAGATTCTGTGCCTCCTTTGATCTCTGCCCCTCCCCTGCTCGTTCTCACTCTCTCTTTCTCTCAAATAATAAACAAACATTAAAAAAAAATAGGTATAACCTTACATTCCATATGAGAAGACAATTAAAGAAATCTAGCTCTTAAATATCTTACTGTGTTAATATTTCATCAATATATTTGTTTCTCCAAAACTGTCAAAGGGCAATGTCACAGAGAAACCCTGGTATAATAATCTTGAGGAAGGACAACATGGAACAATTTAAGCATATTAATTAACTACAGTGTGTTATTAATGGTCTTGGAAATGCTAAAATGTAGTCAAATGATTATAAAGTAACAGATTAAAAAGAGAATATTTTACCAGTAAACACCATGACATACTTTTCAGCATCATCCTCTGGTCTTTCCTGCTCTTCCTGCCAATGACTACTGAGTTCTTCCATGTGCACATTTATGACATCCCGAATCACCTTAGGAGAGATAAGCACCCAGTCTCAGATAAAAAAGCTTTTTCAAAAAATTAAGCTAGAAAAATCACTGCTAACAATCATCCAAATATTTACTAAGAGTTATGACAGAATGAACTGTGGGATATGAGTTTAGAGAATATTAAAAATTCTGTGGCCAAATTACAACATGAATGGTAGATGAAAATACTATAGGGGCACCTAGGTGGCTCAGTCGGTTAAGCGGCTGGCTTTGGCTCAGGTCATGATCTCACTGTTCGTGAGTTCAAGCCCCATATCGGACTCTGTGCTGATAGCTCAGAGCCTAGAGCCTGCTTCAGATTCTGTGTCTCCCTGTCTCTTTGCCCTTCCCTCACTCTCTCTCTCAAAAATAAATGTTAAAAAAGAAAAAGGAAAGTACTGTAATCGTTGCTAAACTTGCTAGTTGATTACTATCTTATGATTAAGAAAAATATCCCTATTTTTAAGAAATACATGCTAAGTATTTAGTGACAAAAAAATCATGGGTTATGAAACTTAAATAGTTTAGAAAAAAAATAATGCATAGACAGAGATCAAGAGAGAGAAAAATATACAAATTAAGAGAGAGTGCAAATGACAAGCAAATGGGACAAAATGTTAACAGGTGATCAGGGTAAAGGATATTTAGGAGTTCTTTGTACTATTTTTAGTTTTGCAACTTATTTGTATGTTTGAGATTATTTACAAATAAAGCTTTTTAAAAATCTTGTAATTAAGATGAGAGACAAAATATGAAACATTATAGTCACTTCACAGATACTTTCCTATAAGATTAATATAAACCCCTTACCTGTAAGAACCATTTGGAAGTTTCTTTCTTTCCTACTTATCCATGCCATCAAGCACAGGGCTAGTGAACTGAGAAGCACAGATGAAACTAAAATAGAAGGTTACATTTCCCTCATGCCTAATTAGAAAATGTTTTAAGAAGGTACAGGGGACAAGGGGCAATCTCAAAGACAAACACTAAAAAGTTCAGTTCTGACTGAGTTTCTCCCTACTTCAAGGAAACTTTCAGTGGCTCCCAAAGTAAAATGGAACAGTGTCCAAATTCCTTAATAGAGCCTTTGAAGCCTTTCATGATTTTACTACATCACATAGCAGAAACCAGCCTTATCTCCTACTGGAGGTTCAGAAACCCTAAATGCTAGCCATCTTGGACTACTAATGGGTATCTCAAAAACTATACTTCTATTTATTTTTAGGAACACTAACCCTTCCACCTGGAATATCCTCATCCACCACTTCCCCTCCTCCACCATATTCTCCTGAGAAAATCTTAGATGTGTCCAAGTACAATCCAGAGAGTGACATGAGTCATAGACACCTGAATTCCAATTCTAGCTCCAGCACTTCCCGAGTAGACTTCCATGACTCCCTGACTAGCTCTACATGAACTCCGTGAAGCCCAAGTATTACTGGACACAGTTTCCACAGACCTAACCTTGCCTAGATTCGCCATAGGAAAGAGCTGATGAACAGACATTCTTTATCCTTCCTGCTTCTCCCTTTCCTTCAAATGCTATCTTCTCTATGAAGCCCATACCAATCTTATCTTTTAAAAATAATTGCTCTTTTTTCCCATATACTTTGATCTCACTTTGTTTTAATACTGAATGCAAGCTGTATTTTGAAAGCTCTGTTCCACGTGTATAAACTATTCTAAGCTCCTTAAGGGTGGTGTCTGTTGCCATTTATCTTTACCTACCCAACAGCAGTGTGTTATGCACAGTAACTACAGTAGGTAACTTTTTTCTGAAATTTGACAAAGTTCAGGTTTAGTCCAAACAAAAATTATAGAGGACATGAATGAAGCCAGAAATAGATAAAATGTTGGAAAATTCATGACCAGGAATATGATAAATCACTGAAAGATTTGTGAACACTGAAGTTTTTACAGATGAAAGGTATTTGGGATCTGCTTCCAAAATTACCAATGTGGAGGAAGGAGGTAGCAAGTGAGGATATAAAGAAAATGACAAGGCCATAATGTTGATAATTGTTGAAGCTGAGTGACAGGGACAAAAGAGTTCATTAGACTATTCCACCCACTTTAGCATATGCTTGAATATTTCCATAATAAAAAGTTAACCACAGGGGCGCCTATCTAGCTTAGTCCCAAAAGCGTGTGGCTGGCTCTTGGTCTCTGGGTCGTAAGTTTGAGGGCCATGTTGGGTACAGAGATTACTTATATAAATAAACTTTAAACAAAAAAAAAAAAGGTTAACCATAAAATTGTGAAGAACACTAGCAGCAACACTTACACTTGGTTACAAGGTACTGAGACCAGAGAAGAAACAACTGACGAACCACCAAGTATTTGAGGGGACTGTACGAATACTTAGGTAATATGACGAGGTCCCAGACCTCTACTGGAAGAGATAAGACTGAAACATATACTTTAATTATACAAAGAACAGCATAAGATTAAATGCTAAGCTATGTGGTACAGAGAGCATTAAAACAATAAATCAACAAATGACTGAGTCAACTAGCACCTCATGGAAAACAATGGGCCTTAAAATTTATATCAAGATTTAAAACAACAATAAAGAGCATTTCAGGTGAGAAAACATGTTATTTGGACATGTAGATAAGAATAAATGTGTGTAATCAGATACAGTTTAAGAGACATGCTTGACTAAAGCAAAAGAAAATGCTTGGTAAAATAAGGTCAGATTATGGAAGGTCTTAGAAATCATAGAGAGAAGTAAGAAATAATGTGGGAAGAATTTAGAGATTCAATAAGGAGATTATTTGTAGAGTCTGAGCAAGGTAATTCATGTACCAAAAAATTCATCAACTCTGACTATCCACTAAAGGACATCTGAAAACAACTTTGGATATACATCAAGAGATTAATACATAAATAATTTATACCAGACATATCTTAAGCCCAAACATTTAGAAGAGTACATAAAAGCATGCTAAAATTTCTGTAAGGAAAAGACAACAGCTGTTTATTAACCAACTTCTGTGTCCACATGCATTATCTCAATCAATTCTTATAACACCCCCACAAAATCTACATAAAATGTATACAATGAAAAAAGTTGCAACTTAAAAAGCTCAAAGAATTTGTGCAAGTCAAATAGCGAATGATAAAGAGTACAATCAACACTCAAACCCAGATCTAAGGCCAAAATCTATGCTCTTATCATGATACAATGCTTTCTCAAAAGTAGGTATTTTTTAAGATTGTACAGCCTCTTTACAAAAGATTTTTGTACCTTGAAAAGGCCTTATTTGCCTGGTACAGTGGATCTGAAAGTAATGGAGCAAATACAAATCAGGTATTTGTATTTCTTTTTTTTTTTTTTTTTTTTTTTTTTTTTTTTTTTTTTTTTTTTTTTTAGCGTTTATTTATTTTTGAGACAGAGAGAGACAGAGCATGAACAGGGGAGGGGCAGAGAGAGAGGGAGACACAGAATCTGAAACAGGCTCCAGGCTCTGAGCTGTCAGCACAGAGCCCGATGCGGGGCTCGAACTCACGGACCGTGAGATCATGACCTGAGCCGAAGTCGGACGCCCAACCGACCAAGCCACCCAGGCGCCCCTGGGTATTTGTATTTCAAGGTGGCCACCTTGAAGCTATTTTCTTTCAAAAAACCTCTATGAACTGTGGAAATCCATAGAACAGACTTAGAAAACTATCGAAGGGACATTCTGTTCTCAACAAAGCTCTAAGAGATTATGTAAAGCTTACCTCAGTATATGATTTCTTGGTTATGTGAACATTCTTAGCTCTATAGGACTGGCGTCTTCTTTTATAATCTCTCACTTCTGCTAGGATTTCAAGGTAAGACTTTGGACTTTTTCGACTATTATCTAATAAAAGAATAAAACAAAATTATTATATCCTTGGAAGCTTTTAAATTCTTACTAATTAGCAGGAAGAAAGACCGCAATCATCCAATATTTCAACATGTTTCCATGCATACAAAAACATCCTAAAAACTCCATATTATACAAATACACTAAGTTTTATATCATTCCTTTTCTCCATTAGTTGAACCTAAGATTGTTAAGGTACAAAGATTAAAAGACCAGCACAGCTATAAGTGACATTCTTATAGAAGGAGAATATGCTTAATGCAAAGGACAGAGAGCAAAATTTCATGCCCTGAGTAAATATCTTAACATATATGTGAATATCGGATAATGCAAAACCATCCTCTTTCAACTCAAAATGGCCTAACAACTAAATCTTTGTAACACTCAAAGAGCGAAATGACAATTAAGAAATATAAAACTATTATATTCATCTCAAACCTTGATTGACTTTGGCAGCCAAGTCTACAAAGAGATCACTGTCATTTTCAATAATTTGAGAATCCGAGCGCTTTTTCTTCGTCTCCTCCATTACAAAATCATAGAGGGCAAGACGATCAGCTTGTGTTAGATCACAAACAAACCGTTTGTGATTCAGAGGAACTTCAACAGGTAATGAAGAATAAATCCCTAGTAAAAATAAAACCACAAGAATAAACAATACATGAAGCATTGTGGACTTAAAATTTACTCCTTATCTTTAAACATGCGCTGTAATAATGCAACATTAACACAATTGTTTTCACAGTAATCCCTAAAATACGAAAAATATCCGTCTGTGTGATAAATAATAAACAGTGACTTTATCCTCAAAGCCATACCCACAGAAAGCATGTACTGTGGATGTTTGCTATTCTCTCCACATTAAGATACATCCCATGAAGGCAAGCAATAATAACCATGAGATAATTTGCTCATAAGGAAACCTTCTGGGTAACAATTTTTAAAAGGCTACCCATATGATAAAAATAGTAACTTCCTTTCTGTTTATATGCTTTTTCCCGTAAGAGCTGGGGAAAAAATGCTTTTAATAGGTAATACACGCTGTAGTCCCTCTGAAAATATATTATAGAAATATGAAAAATGTGTAAAAAATGTCTTTTTTATATGAGACATCAAGTTAGATGCTCCGTATTCAAAATATACCCCACTTGTGCAATGACTTAGAGCCAGGGACCAAAACACAATTAATTAGGTAGCAGAAATCCCAAACTTCCTCAGACCAGAGAAAGACAGATAAAACTGAGACTAAATTTGTTTTAATTTTCGGAAGAGGAAGCATATTGACACAACCAAATTAATTTAAAAGAGTTAAGAGCACTGCCCCCCCCCAACAGTCACAGAACTTTCTAAAATCTGCTCATTAATGAAAGAAAGTAAATACAATACCTTGATATGATGTATTAAACATTGAAGAAAATTTTTGTTTTGAGATTCAAATTTTCTCAAAGAAATAAAAATTTATGGTAACTGTAAATAAAGCAATTGTTTTAACACAATTCTTTCTAGCCTTCATTATTTACTAATGCAAACAATAAATAGGAGCTACTACCCTAAAGTAATAACTTTGGTTCACAGAACAAGTAAGATCAGTAGCTCTTCCCAGATACTTTTATTTGATAAAGTCTAGCCTTAACTTCCCAGATAAAGAGGCAAAAGAAAAATTCAAGTAAGAGCAAACTACCAACTAAGCACTACAACACAAAAAAAGAGATGACTTTACATTTGTCTACATTAGGAGGAGGGCTACACTGAATATGAGTCCATGAACAGATACGGATAACAATACAGGGTCATTTGTATTAGTCGAAGGGTTTTGAATTAGTATTGAAGGGTTTCCTTTCAAGTCAATCAATTTTACTATAATTGTGGTAGACACCATGAAAAGCTTTTTTATGAAGGCAGATGTGAAAACATTTAATTTTGTACCATAAAAATGAATTAGCTTTGATAAGCCTAATTTCTTTGAATATAGGCTTTTATAAAAATCTGGGAGAAAAATACAAAGATTAGAAAACACTGATATATTACAAACAAGATCCACATAAACCTTTGCCTATTATTTTTAGACAAAGAAATATAATTTCCTCCTTAAATTATTCTGAGTTGTCTTCATTCATCTTAAATTTCTGTACGGTGATGATGGATACTTAAATTCCTTGAAATTCAACGAAAA
The DNA here is from genome assembly GCF_023721935.1 of Panthera uncia. Taxonomy (NCBI): domain Eukaryota; kingdom Metazoa; phylum Chordata; class Mammalia; order Carnivora; family Felidae; genus Panthera; species Panthera uncia. The sequence continues at coordinate 19,831,932 of NW_026057581.1, forward strand.
TTCCAAAGACTCTAATACTGTGACAGTGGTAAGATCAAGTTTAGAAATTTGAGTGATACTTTTAAAAGGATATCATTTGCAAAAAGGATACTGCATATCTTTAAATAAGGAGTACATTCAGGTTCCTAATTCCTCTTTATACTCACCCCAATTACTGAAAAAGAAAAAGTACAGGAAAAGTTAAACAACAAACTGCATTCAAATCATTCAGAACATAGATATTTCTGACAAAAAAAAAAAAAAAAGGATAAACACAAATAAGCTTACATTTCCATAAAATGTAACTTTTCAAACACAAGCTTCTACAGGATTTAGAAATACACCTAGACGTGCTGTAATCATTAAATTCCATGATCCTCTACTTTTTTTTGTAGTAGCCTTTTAAAAGCTGTAGCAAAATATATATAACATAAAATTTACCATCTAACCATTTTTAAGTGTACAGCTCAGAGGCATTAAGTATATTACACTGTTTTGCAACCATAACTTCTGTCTCCAGAAGTTTTTCTTCACCCAAACTGAAACTCTAATCTACCTTTTTAGTAACTCTAATTCTTTCTTTTTAGTCACTTTTGCCATCACAGAGCATCTTAAACGTATGACATATATAATATTAAACATTAATAGAAGGTACTGGCTCAAAGATACAAATTCAGAATTTTAGGAAGAATACATACAGAGTCAATTTCCAACATCAGAGATAAAGAAATTAAGGCCCATAGAGGTAAAATGACTTGCCCAAGTCACACAAGTGGTAAGAACAGATTAGGCCTAGAACCAATCTACTAGGGTCTCTCAAGGGTTTAGTATAATACACTGATCTTCAAATCATGGCCATGATTCAAATATAGTCATGAAATTGATATACAGCAAATAATAAAGAAAAAGATACGCCACTAAATGTAAAATGATTGTTTATGATTAAAATTAGCATCTTGGTTATAAAATTAACACCTCATGGTTGATAATAGGTAAGTACATCTCATGGTTGCATCAAGCTTTCACAAGTTCATGAATTAGAATTCTGTACACTGAGTGGAGACCTGGTATGACTGACAAAATGGAAACATAAATATAACTTATCAAAAACTTACAACTTAGTACAAGACACACAAAATATTAATTAAATGGGAAAATGTAAATTTGCTTATGTTAGTCATTCTTCCTTCAAAGTAAATAAATCAGTAACATATTAAAAAAGATTCTTGTTCTAGGCTGTAAGATTTAAAAATGTCTAAGACATAAGTGGGTCACAAAAATAATGTCTATTGAGAAACTGCAGAGCTCTACACAAGATGAAAAAAAGTTTTAAAAAGAGGGTTACAGATCATTTAAGAAAAAATTCTTAACAGTTTAATTTAATGGAATGTGAAAACAAAATAAAAGTTCCTCTTAACTTTTCTACTGAAAGAACTATTCAAAGTAATTCTTTGCTTCTGTACAGAACTAAATTCAATGTCTAATCCACCTTATTACTTAGTTAATATAAATTAAAAAACTTGAGAACATTAAATTACCCACATATATAAAATTCTCACCCATTTCATTATCTTAATATGGCTTTCTATACATTAATGTGCTTAGAAATTAAATTGCTTAGACAATAGAAATTACCATATATTAGAGCTAGTGCTAGTTTAGCATTCATTATCTCCATTGTTTTAAACAACATTGTAAGATAGTTTTATACTACAGAAAAGGAAACAAACCTCAGGAAAACTGTCATTTGTACCAGGCCAAGCAACTAGTTTCTTTCCTTAAAATAGGCTTACAAACTAGAACAAACAATGAACATTACTAATAGCAGTGAGTAGGTACAGATTTGAAGTCTGTGATTACCTTGTACTTACTTATAATAGACACAATAAATAATGAATATATTTGAGCAACAGCTAGAATCTTAGTCCATAAATTTCACTAAATGAAATTTTCTAACAGAAAACAGAGTAACTCAGTTCAGAGTGTGTACCAAAATTCAGAACTTGGCCCTCAATCCAGCTTTGCTATTACCAAGACTTGCTATTATCTAACGAAGGAGTGTTAACCCATTTCTGTGTGTCTCTAATTTCTTCACCTGATATGGAGGGGAAAATATTTGTCCAGATTATCTCAAGTTAGTTATGAAAGAGAAACAAAATACATAAAACAGCTTTAAAAAAGAATCTCTTTAAAAAAAAATAAAATATTGAGAGCCTTCAGAACAAACACACCAGAACCTTATCATTACTCTCAGATAGGGTTTGTTTCCTTATCTGTAAATCAGATGCCAGATTAGATGATTTTCCAGTTCTCTTTCAACTCTAAAATAAATTCAGCAAATCTATCTGACTAGTTAAAGTCAAAAAGGCCTTTAACTATTAACCCCTCCAAAAAGACAATAGCAAAATCCTCTACATTTTTATTGGTTTGTTAACTAAACTGGGGGTAAGAGACAGAATCAATAATAAGGGCCAAAAAAAGGCTTGATTGATCAGAGCTCAGTAATCTCTTCAAGTAAGAGTCAAATGTCTCCCTCAAAGAAAAAAAACCCTAGAATTTGGCAAAAAGTACATAAAAATGGGAGCTTTAAAACAGGAAATACAAGAAATGTGCTTCTGGCTGTTGCATGGAACCAATGTAATATACACCACCGGTAAGAGAGTTCCTCCTCCTGAAGCCACAGTGCAGCTTAAGAAAAAATCAAGTCCAGATATTGGCTTAGAACAAAGGGTAAAGACTGAACTTCAGCAAGGGAGAAACAAATCCTAACTACGGGCTAATGAATATAATTGAGCCAGAAAGAAAAATGAGGGGAGGGAAAAAAAAAAGGTAAGATGCCCAGAGAAATCTATCTTTAGAAGGTTCAAAGACAACTCAGAAACCCTTATAAGAAGGAGCCAGTAATGCTTTGGCTACATGTTATATCTAGGTTCAGAAATCTATTAACTCTATCTACTCATTTACTTCTATGTTTTGGATGGATTTCGTTTTCTTTTCATTTCCTAAAAGCTCATACTTAAAAATTCTAACTTAGTCTCTGCTAAATTAAGTCCCTGGAAGAAGGGACTGGGCATGAAGGGGTCCACAAACTTTCTGAACCTGTATGGAAAACCTTGTGTTTGGGCTTTATTCTCAAATTCTCTTTCAGCCTAAGCCTTTCCTTTTACATTGTGTTTCAATATCCTTACATTTAACAACGGGCTAATTCTCAAGAAAGGAAAGAAATCTCAGGGTTAGACAATCTCAATGGGATTTAGTTACCAAATAACTAGAATAAAAATGATCTACAAGATAATCTCACCTATTAGGTGATTCCAAGGCATGAAACCCTAGCTAAGACAGCAACCCAGTGAGATTCTGCTATATTTGAGCAGAAAATATCTAACAAATGAAGCTGACACCAAACACATTGGCCTAATGTTAAATGTAAAACTTAATTTTTCCCATGTAACTGTTTGCACAAGATTTTTCTTAAAAATTAGTAACATGTCCTTAAAAAATAGTTTGAATCATTAATTAGCTCAAACTAAGATGCTACTTACTTTGATTATAACAATCACCCTCTTTTCCAACTGCAGTTCTAGCTTGTTTAATTATCTGGAATTGTGAGTCCTTATCTGTCAAAAAAGCACCCATAAACACAGAATGAATCATCAGTGTCCACAACTAAATTAACTAATTGGTTTCTAATCCAAGCTCTTTGGGCACATTGACAAATCTTCCAGAATCTTAAGAACAAAACACCCACATCACTCCCCACGTAATCTGAACGCAGAATTCTTTCAGATCTAGCCAGAACCCAGTAAGTAACAAGACTTCAAGCGCTTCAGAAAACATTACCATCAGGCATACTGCAGTAGGTGTTGCAAATTTTAGCAACCAATAATAGCTACCATTTCTTGACTCTAGCTAAGCGTCAAGCACTCTTCTAAGCATTTTACATATATATCATTTAATCCTCACAAAGGTGCTATTATCACATCCCCCATTTTATGAAGAAATTTAGGCAACAAAAATGTTAAATTACCTTTCTGAAAGTCACAAATCTATTAGTGACAAAACCAGGAGTTGAATCAGGGCATTCTGATTCTACAGCCTGAAATTTTAACCTCTATCTATGCTGTTAACACCTGGAACACACTTCCATACTCAGTCTGCAAACTGTGTTGTGTGGCCAGATTTTTGTTATAACCAAGAAAGAAAGTATCTGTCTTACTGTACAAAGCTTTCCATGACCTATTAATAAAAGCCTCATCTCTAAATTTCAGATTAAGCAAACTACTTTCACTGTACATTAATTAATCCTACATTCTCTCAAGGTACAAAATGTCCTTCTTAATCACAAGCCTACTAAAAAGTCGATTCTTTTGATAATTCAAAAATGAAATACGAATGCCTATAGTAAGATATTTTTAAATTATAATTAAATTTGGGGCGCCTGGGTGGCTCAGTTGGTTAAGCGTCCGACTTCAGCTCAGGTCACGATCTCGCTGTCTGCGAGTTCGAGCCCCGCGTCAGGCTCTGGGCTGATGGCTCAGAGCCTGGAGCCTGCTTCTGATTCTGTGTCTCCCTCTCTCTCTGCCCCTCCCCCATTCATGCTGTGTCTCTCTCTGTCTCAAAAATAAATAAACGTTAAAAAAAAAAAATTTAAATTATAATTAAATTAATACTTACTCAAAGTAATTGAAGGTATCTTCACATTCTCATAGAAAAAATCAGAATTATACATTTTATCCTAAATGGTAAAAACAAAAAAAAAAGTTAGTATTCTTGAGTAACAGATAATTGACTATTTTAAGATTTGACATGAACAAAAGATATCATTTAAATATTTCTTAATAAAGTTTGCGAAATTAGGCAAGTACCATTCCACCCCACAACTGACTATTATTTTGACAGAAAACCTCACACTATATCTTCCGAATACTGTAAATTTATTAATGTAGGAATTACATGACATATATACATAATAAATATAGGGTACCTCTTCTTCTTTGGTATAGCCCAGTTTCCTCAATCTACAAGATACCATGTGCTTTGCTAAAGATGATTTAGGCATGTGATGATTGGAATCATAGGGGCATATCACAACGTCATCCTATAAAAAAGAAACAGAAGCAAAAAAAGGGGTACATAATATTTAAATAAATGATTATACCATTAAAAGTTTACTACTCGATTAAGTGGTACTATCCATTCATCTCTTCTGGAGGCCTCTTTCCCAACCCCCTGTGTGATGTATGTGCCCATTAAAAACAAAAACGAAAACAAAAACCTCCCTCCTTCAGTCTCTCTCTCCTTTATAGCCCCCTCTCCACTCCTTCAAAGACCCAACGCTTTGAAAGATTTGTTTACAGACAAACTACCAGTCAGGAGGTTACTAACAATCATCTTACTACTATAGCCAAAGCACATGTCAGACTCTTTAAAATATGTGAACTCTTAGAAGGTTACAATCCAACTGTTCATTTCTGTCATCCTCATACAGTCTTCATGTCCGACCTCTCTGGTTCCTTCTACTTGGTCTCCTCTAAAGACGTCTTCCTTGGGGCACCTGGGTGGCTCCAGTCGGTTAAACATCCGACTTCGGCTCAGGTCAGGATCTCAGTTCTTGGGTTTGAGCCCCGCATTGGGCTCTGTGCTGACAGCTCAGAGCCTGGAGCCTGCTTCAGATTCTATGTCTCCCTCCCTCCCTCCGTCTCTCTCTCAAAAATAAATAAACATTAAAATATTTAAAAAGAAAAAAAAAAGATGCCTTCCTTGTTCTACCTGTACCCCTATAAATGCTGATGTTTTATATAAGTCAAACCAGTGACTTTGTGCCATTTGATATACACTTACTAGAAGATCTCATGGCTTCAATTTCTACTATATAGTAAGGACTCCCAATATCTAAATCTTTAGACCTGGATTCTCTCCTGAGTACCTTATACTAAAAACACTAACAATCCACTATAACAAAAATAAATTCATTACATGCATGGTCTCCTGACCCCCAAACCTATTCCTCTTGGGTTCCCCAGTTTCAGTGAAAGGTCCCACTTCCTCAAGTAGAAAACCGTCTCTTCTCCCTCATCACTCACATCTAATCAATCACCTAGTCCTTTTCACTAAATAACTCTGAAATCCTACCACATAATCCATCCTCTCTGCCACTTCCCCACTTCAGGACATCATCATCTCTCTTCTGGATCACAACAGCCACTGCCTAACTGCTCTGCTTCCAGATCTGTTGTCCCTTCCACTCTCCACAATGCAGCTACTTTGAATTCCAGGTCTGCTACTTACTGATTACATGAACTTGGTTCAGGTACTTAACCTTTCTTTGCCTAAGTTTCCTCATCTAAAAAAATGGGTAAAACAGGACTTCTGTCACAGATCTATTGTGAAGATTAAATAAGTTATACACGAGTTTATACACATAAAACAATTCAAACAGAGCCTGGAACATAGCAAGTGTCAATAAATGTAAGCAATTATTATTTTATTAAATGGCAAATATGATGATATAGTATGGCTTAAAATACTTCCATAGCTCATAAAAAAAAAAAAATCCAGATTCTTTACTATGGCTGACACAAGGACCTTTAAGATCTGGACCCTTCCCACCATCATCCCCCTCTTTCTCTATAGCCTATGCTTACCTATCCTTAACCACCTTAGGTTTCCTGATCTGGTCACATCCTTTTCCCCTGCTGTTGATGCTTCCCCTGTGCTTCACCCAGCTAATTTAGCATACTTTTATCAGCTGAGAATTCACCTTATCCAGGAAACCTCCACAGTCCTACGACAGCCTCCAATAACCTGTACTACAGCTAGTCATAGACTGAGTCACATGATAATGTAGGCTGATTTCTCTGCACTCCCGGTCACCACACCCAGACAGTAAGCTCTGCGACAGGACCTGTGACTACTGTTCACTGTACTTCAGCATTAAAACACTCCTGCAGAAAAGTGAGGCTTCATTAACTATCTGGACTGCACCTATTCCAGGAATGATGACTATCACGTACCAGGATTTTTAAACCAGTCGCTGTCTTGAATAGCAGACCTTGGCTCGGTAAAATTTAGATGTACACTCACAGCTAATTGTCATAATTTTGGAATTTTACAAAGAAGTTTTAGAGAGGCAGCATAGCAATTAAACACACAGACTCTTGGGAGCCAGAAATGCCTGGGTTCAAAATCCCAATCGCCCTTTACTAGCAGTGTGTCCTAGGCAACAAATTACCACCTCTCTGGCTTTGTTTTCTCATCTATAACATGTGGCTAATAGGGTAATTAGAAGCATTAAACGAGGTAACTAACCTATATAATAAATAGCATAAGCAAAGTGCTATTTAAGTGTTATTAGAAATTTCAGTGGTAAGGAAAGGCATGGCAGGATCCACGCAATGGAATTCACAGCTTCAAACACCCCTCTAAACAAACAACAAAGATCTTTTTAGGGGCACCTGGGTGGCTCAGACAGTTAAGCATCCAACTGGTTTCCGCTCAGGTCATGATCTCACAGTTTAGTTAGTTCTCACCCCACTTAGGGCTCTGCACTGGCAGAGGGGAGCTTGCTTGGGATTTTCTTTCTCCCTCTCTGCCCCTCCCCCACTCGCGCTGTCTCTGTCTCTCTCAATTATATAAACTTAAAAAAAAAATCTTTTAAAAATTTCCACCAGGACTTTAAGAAACGTGAATTGTTTGTGTGTAAACTAAATATACTCTAACTGCCTTTGGGGAGTCAGTCATGTAATTTAAACCTGGGAGAAATTATTAGAGCTCGATAAACCCAGAAAGAGTATTAGAGATCATGAATTATCCGAGTGAAGCGCTTCCGTTCCTCCCATCCCATGAAAAATAACCAAAAATCAGGACTGTTCACTCTCATACACGTGCCTACATTTTTAAAAACAATTTTAACGTTCAAAAGAGTTGCTAGTCACCATCTCTTAGTGACATCCTCTAATAATCCTAGAATCGGTGCTGTCCCAGGCGGAAGCGTACAACTTTAAGGCAGAGACAGCTGAACTCCCAAGCTCTCTCCCGACGCCGAATCTGGTGCAACTGCGGCATCCATGTGACAGATGACAAAGCAAACGGCCAACACGTCTGCTAGCAGCACTCCGACTCCCCTATTTTCTAGGTAAACCCCAGACCTGTCACCCCTCCCCACCCACCGCATTTTCACCTCCTCAAACCCAAGCTCCGCGCTAGGAGCGCCGCACAGGTGGCGGGTGCGCGTCGTTCCGGCGGCTCCCGCGCGCCCCACCCGCGGCCCGCCGGCGACGAGGCGCACCAGGCCGGGTCCCGGGCGCCCACCACGGCGCTGCAGACCGGCGGGGGCTCCCACGCGGAGTCCTCCCCCGCCAGAAAAGACCGCAGGCGGAGAGCCCCCAAAAGGACCCTGCGCGCAAGCCGCCCTCACCTCTGCCGCCCCCTCCTCCCCGGGGTCCAGCCGATCCAGGCTCCAGCCCAGGGACGCCGTCACCTCCTCCAGCGTCCGGCAGCAGCTCTCCACGAACTCGCTAAGCTCCTGCTGCAGCCGCCGCCGCTCCTCCACAGGAGGCGGCTCGCCCTCCATGGCCGCACCCGGCCCGCCAGAAAGAAGCGGCAGAACAGCCGGCCCCGCGCGCGGGCCTCTGGGAGGTGTGGGCGGGGCCATGCCGCCACGTGACTGGAACCGCCTATAGGAAAAGGCCCCGGAAGGAGCCGAGCTGTCATTTAGAGAGGTGTTCCCCGGTCTCTTCCCGGTGTTGCAACTTGTGTAATTGCTCCCGGATGCGTTTGCGACGGGGCTTCTCTGAACTGCATTCCAGCCTGCCCCCACAATTGTAAAACAAACAAAAAAGTTTATGTCGCCCTTTGCTCAGTTGCCTCTAAGATTCTCCGTCCTTCCGACGAAGCCAGGCCATGTTGGGATGAGGCCTTCACTTAATCCGGCGACTAGTACAGGCTCCTGGCAGCTCCCACTGGACACTTGCCCGAAGCTTGGCCTCTGTCTCGGAACTCGCCTGCGTCTACTCAGCCCTCATCCTGCACGACGATGAGATGGCAGTCACGGAGGATAGGATCGATGCCCTCATTAAATGTTGAATCTTTCTGGCCAGTGTCACCATCAGGAACCTCATCTCAACGTAGGGGCTGGTGTACCTGCCCCAGCGGCTGGCGCTGCACCAGCAAAAGTGCTGCCCCGTCCACCACTGCTACCCCTCTAAGAAGAAGAAAGTGGGAGCAAATAAAAGAACCAGAGGAGTCTGATGATGGCATGCATGAGCTTTGGGTCTTTTTGACTAAACCTCTTTCAACATGTTCAATAAAAAACTGAACTTTTTTTTTTTAATGGTTTATAACTACAGAAAGTTTAAAGAGTAGTACAAGGAGAATTTGCAAAGCCGTCCTCCAGCTGGTTAACATTTGCCCACGTTTGCTTTCTCTCGCTCTCTCCACACACACACAACCTCACATACTTATTTTGCAGAATTATTTAAGGGTCAGGTGCAGCTGTTTCAACCCCCAGATAGGTCTGTATGCATCTCCTAAGAATAAGGATATTGTCCTCCATAACCACCATACATGATTAAACCTCAGATAAATAATAATTTCGTAAAACCATCTAATGTTCAGTTTATATTCACATTTCCCCAATTGTCTCCAAAATTCCTTTCACAACCATTTGATTAGTTTTTTCAACCCATGAACTGTAATCGGCTCTTGTCTCTTTTAACCTGGAATGTCTCCCCACCCTCCTTTTTAAAAAATTTTTAACATATATTTATTTTTGAGAGTGAGAGGAGGGGAGAGGGGGAGAATCCAAAGCAGGCTCCAGGCTCTAAGCTGTCAGCACAGAGCCTGAGGTGGGGCTTGAAATCACAAACCACGAGGTCATGACCTGAGCCAAAGTCAGATGCTTAACTGACTGAGCCACACAGGCACACCCCACACCCTCCTTTTTAAATTAAGTCATTGAATTTTGTCAGGAGCCTCAGCCAGTTATCTCATAGAATGTTCCTCTTTCTGGATTTATCAGGTTTTTCCCCCATGATTAGATTTTTTTGAATAATTTTTGCAAGGAGATGTGTATGCCTCTTTATTACATCTCATAGAGGACACCCATCTTAAATTCTCCTTCTATTAGTAATGCTAAATTTGATCACTTGGTAAAGGTAGAGAGCTGTAGCACTCCGCTGTAGGACATTTTCCTCTGTGGGATGATACTTTGAAGCCATATGATTCTTCTTCCCCAACAAACTGATACAATACTTCAGTGAATCTGTCATTATGGTAGGAGTTATAAATGATGATTCTCTAGTATTATCATGGCTTCTGTATTTGTTAGCCTGCATTCTTACCATACTTTCTTTTTGTTCACTATGAAATCAAGGGATTTTTAAAATTTTTAAATTTTTTTTTATTTTTGAGAGAGAGCACGAGCAAGGGAGGGGCAGAGAGAGAAGGAGACACAGAATCCCAAGCAGACTCCAGGCTCTGAGCTGTCAGCATGGAAACCAATACAGGGCTTCAACCATGAGATCATGACCTGAGCCCAACCAACTGAGCCACCCAGGCGCCCGGAATCAAGGGAATTTTAAAATCATTATTGATTTGAGGTTCTTTAATTCACTATTACATACTCTGTTACCATCACAATTCTTAACTGATTCTCAAATTGTCCCAACCTTGACCAGTGGAAGGTTGGTTTGATTCCTTTTCCTTGCTTTGATTAACCCAAGCTTACTTTGTACATTTCCTATCCAAGACCTGGAATCAACCCTTTTAATTTCCCCAAATGGTTTTAACTCCCAGAACCTAATCCCTCTTATATTATTTTATACTATTTTCAAGCTTAATGTCAAATCTTTGCTTCCCTTTGCACTTACTTCTATCAGATGGAGAAACTGTGGACAGAATAGCTATTTCAGATAGTACAATTCTCTCAACAACAACAAAAAAAGTTTTGAGTATAAATAAGCAGTACCCAAAAATACGGAAATAGGCCAAGAGCTGCAAGCAGATATGAAGGGATGAATTCCAGTTTATTCATACTTTGTCCACAGCATACCTACCTTTATCAGCATTTATATGTTTAGCTCAACTAGCCTAGAAAACGTGAGACTATTTTTGAATGTGAAATAATGACTGTCATTGAAAAGTTGTATATATACGCCCCTTTTCTGTGGAGGCTCACTATAAATGAGCCAAATCAAAACTTATCCAAGGCCAAGCAAGTCCTGTCTCTAGGACACAGCCTATCTCATTTCAGAGCTTAATAACAACTTTCAGCAACAGCTTAGAGGTATACTCTTTCAACCATAAGAACTGCTTTACATGGATACTTATTCATCTGTTTAATCACCATTTTTTCTAGAGAGATCTCCTGTCCCGTTCTGGATTAGACCTCTATGATAGGCTGAATTGTGTGTTGTCCTCACCACCACCATCACCCCCCATTCATATCCTGGAGCCCTAACCTCCAATGTGACTTATTGGGAGTTATGGACTGTAAGAAGGTAATGAAGGTTAAATGAAGTCATAAAGAAGAGACTCTAATGTGATAAAACTCAAGTCTTTCTAAGACAAGGAAGACACACCAGGGCTTCCCCCGCCCCACTCCTTACTGCCTACCATTCAGAAAGAGAGCTCCCACCAGAAACCAATCTAAGGACACCTTGATCTTGGACTTCTAGCCTCTAGAACTGAGAAAATTAATTTAAGTCACATAGTCTATGGCATTCTGTTACGGCAGCCCAAGCTGACTGATACAGTCTCCTAGCTCTAGCATGAAGATCCTTCTTCACTTCACCCAACACAGCATTTACCACTTATTTTTCTCTTCCTTTTATATTACAATGTGTTAATACCAGGGGATCCATGGCTTTGGGCACAATGTGTAGCACACAGAAGTCAATTATTAGTGAATGAAATTAATTTCAGGGCGCCTGGGTGGCTCAGTCGGTTAAGCACCCAACTTCAGCTCAGGTCATGATCTTGCGGTTTGTGAGTTCAAGCCCTGCATCGGACTCTGTGCTGACAGCTCACAGCCTGGAACCTGCTTTGGATTCTGTGTCTCCCCCTCTCTCTGCCCCTCCCCTACTCATGTTCTGTCTCTCTCGGTCTCTCAATAATAAATAAATATTTTTTAAAAATTAAAAAAAAATTAATTTCAAGTCTTCCAGATTGGGAGGGGAGCAAGGAGAAGGAGGTGAGACAAGGAAGGAAGGAATGCTGTTATCATCCGAAGTATCAAAAGCCCCAATAATTTAAGTATTATCTTAAATATGATCTTTTTTGCTCTTCACAATTAACATTTCATTTGTTTTCCTATTTTCTAATCTGTACTGTACTTGATTATATTAATACATATTGCTGATATATGAAAGTTCTTCCACTGATTGCTTTATAGGTGTCTTCTGTCCCCATCCAGACTGCAAATGTCTTGAAGTCGTATGTACTGAATATCAGTGTATTGAATCCTCATAGTATCTAGCCTAATACTAGACATAATAGGTATTCAGTAAGGTCATATTGATTTAATAACAAGTGTTTGAATTTCAAAAGTTTCTCTTTGATACAAAGAATAGGTTTTATCTCATTGTCCTTCAACAGAGAGCCAAAAACCCTTCAGGACTCATTTTTATAGATTCAAGGACAACTCATACGTCTGAGGGGACAAAATGAAGCACCATATATTTTGAGAATACCCAAAATAGAATCTTAATCACTTCATTTTTTTTCTAATGGTATTATGGTGACTTTTGCCCATGCTACTTAGAATTCACTGTCCAGGATAAACAAGAACTGGGTATTGACATGTGGCCTGGCCTCTTTACATGGGCTTCTTTCCAAGAGCTCTGCCTGGTACATAACAGGCACTTGAGAATGTTGAAAAAAACTACAAAAGACCAACTTCTAACAAGAATTCAGAACTAAGATAGTTTTTTTTTTAATGGTCATCCTTAATAGGCACTTAGTAAACAGAAGGTTTTAGACATATTAACAGAAAGATGCTGATAAATGCCTCGTATGTATAAACATATAAAATCAAAACACAGAAACTTCAAAAGTCTAAAAGTTTATTGCCAGAATCGCAAACTTCATAAAGACACCTTTTTAAAGTACATAGTAAATGACAAGCAAAATAAACAGAAAACTTTGACCAAAGAAAAGCAAAGATTGCTGCTATCACGCACATATAGTCAAATTAATGCCGAACAAAACAAGTGCATTGAAGAGTATATAGGTTACACGATCCACAATCTAAAACTAAAGGAGACTCATTCCAAAATGTTTGGGTTTGGGGCGGAGTATTCTGGGGAGAATGGGATGGGTAATTTTCTCCTAATACAGAAAATGGAAATATTTAGATGAAAAACAGACTGAAGTCTAGAATATCAATGATCAACTTAATTTCATCTCCAAGAACAGAAATCTGTATTATAGGCCAAAAGAAGTACAAGAACCAATCAAAAAAACTAAACACAGAAGGAACGAACTCTAGATTCAATTTGTGCTATCCTTACAACTGATTACCATTTCAGACACACTACATCCAGTGTATTAGATATGTTAGATGAGCTGAGAAGATAAAAAGCCAGAACAGTATTTGATTTCAACCAAGGTTATATCTTCTTAATCATTGAAACTCTATCACTATACTGCAAGCACTAGGTTTTCTTTTGTTAGTATTTAGTAAAGTGAAAATTCACATAAGTAAAGCCAAGGAAGTAGCAACTAACTGATTACTAGTGCCCAATAGAGCTACTGCTAAAGGAGTAGGAGTAAGAGTAGGAAGAATTCCCTGTTGCATCAAAGCTTCCTCTCCGGGACCCACTTCGGGAACCAGAGCGAGAGCCGGAGCGGGAGCCGGAGCGGGAGCCGGAGCGGGAGCCAGAGCGGGAGCCAGAGCGGGAGCCTGGGGCAGAAGACATGTTGTAAGGGCTAGGCAAGCCCTTGGAAGAAACAGAGGCGGCCTCCAGAAGGCGTAGGCCAGTGATATCTTCCACCATGGAGCGATTCATGGCATCCTTATAGGATATTTTTAATTTGGTTTTGGGGCAGGTCAGGATTTTGGCATAGCTGCTGGTGTCTTGCAGCCTCTGAGCTGCTCGGCCGTCGATGAATCCTTTCCTGATGGCTTCTTCCGTGCTTATCCTCCCATGCACTTCTGGGTCAACAAGGCCTCCAGTGAGGTATTGGAACTCTAGAAAGCGCTGACCTGCCTCATAGGGGAGCCATTTTTCTTTAACTGCCTCTGCTGCTGACATCTTCTTCTTTCCCTTCACACCTTCAAAGCCAATGAAGGCTTTCTGAGCGGGCTTCAGCCTGGTGGCCATATCTTGGTCAATCAGGCCCTGGGAGACTGCATCCTGAAGTGAGAGCTTCTGACCACTGGTTGGGTGGATGATGCCACCCGTGCAAGCCTGAGCTTCCAGAAGCCTCTGGCCAGTGATGCTATCGACAATGCCCCGCTCTATTCCCTCTGTAATGGAGATCTTCTCTAGGTTTTCTGTGTCAAAGATGGCTGCAATGGGGCTTGATTCTTCCAGGGGGTCAGACAGAGAGCTGCTCCTGATGGTTATGTTCCTGACACTGGATATGGTAGAAATCTTACTTACTGACTCATGTCGGCTGTTGCTGAAAACATCGTCACTGATGCCACCACCTATGCCGCTGCTGTTGCCCACGCCATTTTTCAAGGAGATCATATCAGCAAACTGAGTGAGGCTGAGGCTGCCAGATCGGTACTGATCAAAGAACTTCCTGTCAATGAGGCCCTTGTCAATAGCCTCTTGAATATCATACTGACTGCCTGTCTTCCTGTCTACCAGGACCACCCTGGTGGAGCCGTCAGATCCAGTGATGGTTATTTCTTCCCACTCGCACTCCTGCTCACACAGTTCTCTGAAGGTTTCATAATCTATAAGGCCCTTCTTGTAGGCCTCCTGAACAGACATCTCCTTGTTGGTCTCTGGGTCAACGATGACCACTCTGCGCTTCCTGAGGGTATTCTTTTGTGATGTCTGCACCTCTTTCTTCTTTTCTTTCAGGGGCAGAAGACAGAGCCCTGTTTCTTCATCCTTGATGCATCTTTCTTTTAGCTGAAGATAGGTAAGATTTTCTTCTGTGTTGGGGTCAAAGAATCCTTTTGTATCGTCACTTGGATCAGAGAGAATCTCACTGAGCTCCTCATTAAAGTAGCCCCTCTTGTACGCCATGTCAACTGGCAGGCGATGGCTCTCCTTCGGGTCGATGATCCCCCCGGTTGCAATCTGTGCTTCCAATAAACGAATGCCATGGCCCTTTTCAATGAGTTCCTTGTTCATGGCTTGGAACAAAGAGATGATGTTTCCCGTTTCAGGATCATTATACCCGGTGACAGCTCGTTCTGCAGACAGGAGCTTCTCTTTGAACTCAATACCCACCAGGCCTCTTTTGTAGGCTTCTTCCACCGGTAGCCTCAAGTTGCTAACAGGATCCACTATAAAGCCAGTAGCTGCTTGGGCTTCCAGCAACTCCAGGGCAGTACCAGGTCGGACCAAGCCAATTTTCATGGCCTCATAAATGCCAAGCTTCTGTTTCGTGGTCTCATTGTATATGCCCGCTATGCAACTTGAACCCTGAAGGAAGTCTTTAATTCTTTCGCCAACCTCATCATAAGAAATCTGACCTGATTCCAGTTCATTTACAGTGGATGGTCTCAATATACCAGAATCCACCAGCTCAGAGACGGTCACCTGTTGTCTGATTCCTTGGAAGGACATACTTCTCTTCTGCACTGACAACAGGAGCAGACCAGTGTGTGGTTCGATTCTGCACCGTTCTCTCAGCTGCATGTAACTGACCTTCTTTTTGGTGACTGGATCCACAAAGTTCTTCTGACTATCTCGGGGATCATTCAGGGACCGATACAAATCCCTGTCAATCAGCCCACGGGCCAAGGCTACGTCTTTCGGCAAAAAGACGCTATTCACGGGGTCCACCACACCCCCTGAAGCAATCTGGGCTTCCAGCAGGCGCATTCCGGTTTCTCTATCAATCAGATTTTTCTTGATGGCTTCTGAAACAGATACGGTCTTGCCTGAAAACGGATCATCGAAACCAGTGATAGCTTTCTCTGCTGTGTATATCTGTTGACGGTCATCAAAGTCAATGAGGTCCCGAGCGATCGCATTGTCAACGGTCAGCTTCTCATTCCTATGGGGATCAATTATACCGCCTGTAGCTGCCTGGGCTTCCAGGAGCATGACTGTGGATTCCGGGGTGATTAATTTCTTTCTTTTGGCCTCTACCAGAGAGTACTTTTCCTTAGGGGAAGCAGATGCTCCAGCGATAGCCCCTGCACCCCGAAGGAAAGGCTGGATTTCAGAAGCAACTTCTTCCACGGACTTTTTCCCCTTCAGCAGTTTGTCCAAGGTTGTTTTGTCAATTAGCTGGCACTCATAGAGCTGCATGGCCGTTACCTTCTTCCTCAGTCCATCGAACACCAGCTTTGAGGAGTCAACCGTCCACTCGTATTCTGTCTGGGTCTCCCGATGGGACCCATAGGGGCGCTGCTTGAGTTTGTCGATTTCCCTCTGAAGTCGGGAGCGCTCTGTTTCCAGCTGTGACTGCGTCTCCCTGGTGGAGTCCTCCAACTTGCGCCTGTACCGCTCCTCAATCCTCTTGATCTCTGCCTGGAGTCTTTCGATCTCACTCCTAAGGCTGTTCTTCTCTCTCTCACTCTTCTCTCTTTCCGACTCGATCTTCCTAATCGTCTCTTCCTTGCGGGAGTACTGGGTTTTCCACTGATTGAGGTCATTCTGGATTTGCTGTTTCTCACACTCGAGGCGTTGTTTCACCCTGCTTTCCGCATCCAGCGTTGCTTTCGCGCGAGTGAGCTCATCCTCCAGCCTCTGCAGCCTGCTCTTGTCTTGTTCCAGAACTTTGATTTTCACTAGAAGGCTCTCTCTTTCCTGCACCACCTGAGTGCACTGGTTCTTTGATTCCTGAATCCGATTAGATGCCTAGAATTTAAAAAGAAAGAAATGGGAAGAAATAACGTTTTGATCGTATCATAGAGTTATAATTCCTCTTTTCCTACACTTAAAAAATAAAACTTAGTTTGAACTTCCTCTATTTTCCCTGGATATACTGCTATTTTGTTATCTTATAAATTATGAAAAAAAAATTCTGTAGAGGTATGTTGCCACTTTGATAAATGGCATCATACTTACTTTTTTTTTTAGAAGTAACTAGGAGAAGTTATATACCAGTCTTACTCTTAACAAAAAATAATGGTTTGAAAAAATATGGGGAATTTTGTCCCAGGTTATCACACCTGCTATACCTACATCTCCCCTCTTACAGCTATACTCACATGTTTAATAAAACAAAATAAATCTATGGGCATATACACACCCTACACCCAGCCCCACACAAATATTGTCTATAGAAGTCAAACGTATTAGAACTTAAAGAAGGTATTTTTAAACTAGGGGTTAAAAGAAAAGCCTAGCAAAAACAAACACATCAGGGTTGTGATCAAAAGAGAACAGATCATGCATGCAGAAAAGCCATGTAAGCAAGCAAGAAAAAGTGATTTCAAAATTGCATAGACAATACCTTTACCATGGCTTTTATTTAGGAAAATTTTAACGAAAAAAATGCAGGTCATAGCTCGCTAAGTAAGAGCTATCTTCTAGAAAACAGACTGGAATAGTCAGAGGACAAGCTCTCAGGTGTTAAACCTGATGGTGTGCTAAAGTTTGAAAAGCACAGCCAAACAGAGGTGACACACAGATTCGTATTGATGCGGGAACAGGACAGAAGGGCAAAGAGGGCAAATTGCTTTCAAGCAGTGGCCTGGGTTATGACAGCTAGTAGTACAGCAATAAGGAGAAAAATTAGACTTTCTGTAAGCGGCCATCCCAGTTAGCAGGAGCACAGCTGAGATGAGATGAAAATGGAGGGAATTATTTGAAGGACAGGGAAGCTGTGATCAAATATTTGTGAATACCTCTAAAGCCTGCTTTTGGAATTTCTCAATTTCCTGTCTCAAATTTTCCCTCTCTCTCTGTAAATCATTAATCAGCCCCTGCAGTTCCAGGGTCCGGTTGTTGCTGATCTGCAGCTGGCTCCTGAGTTCAGAGATGGTTGCATTTCTATCGCTATCCGCCTCGCTCCGGCTCCTCCTGAGGTCGTCGTATTCCAGCCTCAGGTTCCGAAGCTCCTCCTCCAACATCAAGTGCTCCTTGGTCAGGTTCTCCGTGAGAGACTGCAGCCTCTCGATTTCTATCTTGCTTTCATTTAAGCTCCTGCTTTTATCCTCTATCGCCTTCTGGAAATGCTCGTTCCTCAGGTGAGCCTGTTTGACATTCTCTTGTTCCTGCAGCAACTGGCGTCTCAGGGCCTCGACCTCCACGGAGAGCCTTCTCAGCTCTTCCTGGGTCCTCTGCTTGTCCCTCAGGTGGCCGTCCAACACGTCCCTCTGCTGCCGGAGGTCGTCCTCGCTCCGTTTCTTAACGATGGATGCTTGCTCCAGCTGCTGGGTCAGGCTGGTGATTTTTATCGCCTGCTCCTTCAAAGACCTCCTCATGCCTTCCAGCTCCTCCTCCAGCTTCTTCCTCTTCAAGGAGTCTTCCGAGGCGGTCCTCCTCAGCCGATTCAGCTCCTCCTCCACCTTCTGCTTCTGCAGCTGCAGGTCCTTCAGAGAACTCTGGAATCTCGTGATGTCCTGGTCCTTCACAGCCCTCTCCTGGGACACCCGCTCGTAGTCGATCCTCAGGCGCGTGAGCTCTTGCTCCTGAACTTTCAGCTTGCTTATCGTCTCCGTCGCACTATTATTTGCTTTCTGCAGATCATACTGGGCCCTCTGTAATTTAGCGTTCTCTTCTTCCAGGCGTTTCCGTTCACTGGTTTCCGTTTCTATCAGTTGTTTTAACCTCTCGATCTCCTTGTTTTTATCCTGGATGGTCTTGGCGGCATCATCGAGCGACTGCTTGTATCTCAGGCTCTCTTCCGTCCGCATCTGAGTGACCTGCCTCAGCTCAATCTCCAGCTGCTGTTTCCTCTGAGACACCTCCGAGCCCGTGGCCTTTTGCTGTTGGACGTCTTCTTCAACCCTCCTGAGGTTCTCAGTGGTCTGGGCTAACGTGTTCTTCAGTCGCTTTACTTCCTCGGATAGGCTGCGGTTTTCTCTGGTGAGGCTGTCGATCTGGGCTCGGTAGCCACTGGTGTCCTCTTCCTTCTGCATGGTGAGCTGGTGGATGGTGGTCTTGGTGATGTTGATCTCAGTCTCGAACTGGTTTTTTAAGCTGATGATTTCCTCGTCGTAATTGTTCCTTACCTTAGCCAGTTCATTTTCATATTCCCAGCGGCGCTTGGCCTCCTCCTGAAACTCAGCTTTGAGTCTCTCAATCTCCTTGTTTTTGTCCTGAATGGTCTTTGCAGCCTCTTCCAGGGACTGTTTGTGCCGAGCATTGTCCTCAGAGCGCTGCTGGATGACCTGCTTAAGCTCCATCTCCAGATGCTGCTTCTTCTGCATCATCTCGGAGCCACAGGCTTTTTGCTGCAGGGCATCTTCTTCGGCCCGCCTTCGCTGCTCGGTGGTCTGCAGAATGCTGTCATTGAGCCTGACGATCTCGTCCTTCAGATCTCGATTTTCCCTCGAGAGCCTATCAAGCTGGTTTCGGAGATTTTTGGAATCGTCCTCTTTTTGCATGGATATCTCCTTGATGGTGGTCTTCGTGATGTTAATCTCTGTTTCATACTTGTTCCTTAAATTACTCATCTCCTCATTATAGTGGTTTCTTACCTTTGCCAGCTCACTTTCATATTCTCTCTTCCGGGCGCCCTCCTCCTGCAGCAGAACCCTCAACCTTTCTATCTCGTACTCCTTCTCTTTGATGGCTTTCTCAGACTCCATTTTCTGCCAGCCAAGGCTCTCCTTTTCACACTGCCTTGCCTTCTGCAGCTGGTCATAGTCATTCTTCTGTTGGTCAAACCTGTCTTCCACGGCCTTCCGTCTTCGCTTCTCGTCCTCGATCTCGTAGGTCAGCCTGGTGATCTTCTCGTTGAGTTCTTTTATTTGGCCGTAGCACTTGTCCAGGTTTTGCTTGGCCGACTTGCCGTCCAGCTCTGCCTGCCTCTTCAGCTCCTCCAGGCTCACAAGCTTGGCTTTGAACTGGGAACATTCTGCCTGGTACTTCTGCAGGTTCTGGTCCAGGAATTTGTTCTTATTGCAGTTTTCAGAGTTGGCATCTCGGGCCAGTCTGAGCTCCTCTTCCAAAACTTCAATCTTGGTGTTTTTCAGCTGCGGAAGTGAAATCAGAAATTAGGATGAAAGGAAAACCTCTCACGTCCTAAAAAAAGAAACAGTCTTTTCCCCCCTCCCAGACCATTGTGTGTTCTCGCGTCTCTTCCCACACCTGCACATGTGCACACGCACACCACACACATAAGCACACATAGAAAGAGTGACACAGAGCAAAAGCTACTGGACAAAACCCCACAAAATCTGTATTCTCGTCGTAATTCTTCCATCAACTGCCTGAATGATCTTAGCAAATAATACAGCATCTTTGAGGTTCCCCTGCCTCATGTGTAAATGAGGTGATTTCTTCCAAGATCAAAAGCTTAAGATTTCATAAGTTACGTTTCCTTTATTTCAAGGTATTAAATTTCCATACAAACTCAATGCATGTATTGGAAATGATGAGTAAATTAAACAATCAGATGTTTTCAATGTTGATAAAAACATCAAAATTTGATAAAGCAAATCTGTATGTTGGTAAAAAAAATCCAAATCCAGCCAGTCCAGGATGTTCTCTTCCTTAATTTAAAAAACACATGGGGCACCTGGGTGGCCCAGTTGGTTAAGCGTCCAACTTCGGCTCAGGTCATGATCTCATAGTTAGCATTGGGCTCTGTGCTGACAGCTGGGAGCCTGAAGCCTGTTTCAGATTCTATCTGTCTGTCTGTCTGTCTGTCTGTCTCTCTCTCTGCCCCTCCCCCACTCATGCTCTGTGTCTCTCTCCCAAATATAAATAAACATAAAAAAAAGAGAGAGAGAAAACACACACCAACAAAAAAAGCAAAATCCTTGACCAAACAGTAAATGAAATTAGTGGGGTTTTTTTGGTAAGGTAAAGCAGCTAGAATTTTGTAAATATCACCTAACTCCATTCAGAGCAGTGTCCTGAAGCACAGAACTAACCCTGACTTTTGAACAAATTCTACAACAGTGAGTATATACCAGGGAGTATGTCCAGATCCATGTTCTAATGAGGCAGTAATAATAAGGCTCTATTCCATTTTCTTTTCCAATGCTCCAAGGAAATAAATTAAGTAAATTACCTTCAGGTCTTCCAAACTCTTCAGCATCTCGCTTAAGAACCTATAATAGTCTCCAGACCTTGTAAGTAGTTCTATGTATCGAGCATGCATATCTGCGGCCTTGCAAAAAAGGGGTGAAAGAAAAAAAGAAAAAAACAATTATTGCATTAAAAAAATGTCCCATGCAAGCTGACCAATTTTGTTTCCTAAATCAATGAAATAGTGAAATTATAATTTAAGAGTGAATTCCTGGGGTGCCTGGGTGGCTCAGTTGGTTAAGTGTCTGATTCTTGATTTCAGCTCAGGTCACGATCTCATGGTTTGGGAGTTTGAGCCCTGCATTGGTCTCTGCACTGACAGTGTGGAACCTGCTTAGGATTCTCTCTCCCTCTCCCTCTCTGCCCCTCCCCTGCTCACATACTCTCTCTCAAAAACAAATAAACACTTAAAAATTAACACAAATAAAGAATGAACTCCCTTCCTTCATGTGTGCTAATTCCAAAATCTGGAAGCACCACAAAAGGCTAACAACATTGTATCCTATCCTTATCCCTCTAGAGTGTTTCCCCTAAACCATCTGATGGGTGATATTCTCTGTCATCTTTGGGAAGAAGTTGTCTTTTAAAAATCGACTAGACATCTTCTACTTGTTAAAAGCTTCCCTCACTAAACCCAGAATTTAAGCGCAGTTTCTACCAAGATCCTACTATATAAACAACAGATCCAGACTTCCACTAACCGCCTCCTAAAATCACTCCAGTATTGATGACTCCTACTAAAGGAGCATAACCTGCTATTAAACCCTTTGGGAGTGGAGACCCTATAACAAGGGGTGAATTCAGGGTCTGCAGGGAAGACAGGAAGAAGGCAGGGACAGTGAACGTGCAGGAGGGGCTGGCTCTAAGAAATACGTAACGATGTACATACCTCTTGCAGAATCACCCCAGAGGGAGACTGAACCAGGGTTCTCTTGATGGGTATGTTCAGTAGGGTTTCCAATCCTGAGGTGTATGATGCCAGCTGGAGTTCATAATCCTACAGAATAAAAGGTTTAAGACAAATATACTCAATGAACTTCACAGAGTCACTGACAGCTACAATTTCATGGTTCTGAATCATCAAGCTGTGTTTCTCATGACCAACCTCAAAGGCTACCATGCATTGATAGTGTCCAAGTCACTAACATGACATTATTAAACCAAGAAGTGCATCTTTATATGCTATAGGAAGATGTTTACCCATATTACCAGTCTAAAGAATGAAGACCAGGCACTTCACTGATATTGCCAATGTGAAATGAACTCAAGTAAATGGATAACAAACTTTTCACGGTATGTTCAGGAGAGAACATATAAAAGCCACAACTGCTATCCTCAAGCAGTTTTTACTCTTTCGAGTAAATCAGAAAATAATGCAGTTAATAATATATACTTTTAAAATATGGAACACTTCACAAATTTGCATGTCATTTTTACACAAGAGCCATGCTAATATTCTCTGTATCACTCCAGTTTTAGTAGGTGTGCTGCCAAAGCAAGCACTTACCATTATTCTTGATGAGATGACAACATTCTTTGAGAAACGAACATACCTTAATCGAATTTGCACAAAGTTCGGCGATTTTCTGTACTTCCTCTGATTTGTCTCGCTTGCCACAGATTTCATTGTGCAAGTTCTAGACAAAAAGTAAAATATTTATAAGCGTTGAAGTATATAAATGTTTTTAAATAAATGCTATTTCACTGCTGAACAACTGGTTTTCCACAGATTATGACTACGTGCAGTGAACTCGTATTCTCACAGGTCAGCCTTAGAAGATGAGCATGTTTTTCCTTCAGGAGAGTAAGCAAGATCTTCGACTTCTTACTCTCTAAGAGGAATCTTTCAAATCTGTACACTTTTCTGATCCTATCACCTCAATTTATAAAGATACTTTACTACAATGTTACATTACTTCTTTTACAATTGATTTCCACGATGATTTCCTTTCAATATCTCAACTGTTTTTCCACTGGGCCTTATGCAAGCATTCACCAAATGGACTAGTAATATCAAACACCACTTCAGGGTATTGGGTGACTCAGTCGGATAAACATCCGATTGTTGATTTCAGCTCAGGTCATGATCTCACGGTTCATGTCAGTCTCTGCACTGACAGCATGAAGCCTGCTTGGGATTCTCTCTCCCTCTCTGTCTCTGCCTCTTCCCTGCTCACGTTCTCACTCTCTCTCAGTAAATAAACATTTAAAACAGTCTTTAAAAAAATATATCATTTCAAACCTAGACACTGCTATGAAAACTAGAGGAAAATACAGTGCACCCTCAATGTTATCTAAGGAAGTGACAAACTGGCTTGTACTTTCTGCTCATTCAAAAATCGCAGGACTGTGTTGGAATCACCAAACTTCATGGATTCTAAGGAATCCTGACGGCGTTTGGCATCATAGAGCCACTTGCAGAAGGCCTGATAGTTATCACGGTAATTCCTCAGTTGCTTGATTTGTTTCTCCAGGTCCCATAATCTGCAGAAGATAGATATGATAAAATCAGAAAAGCAGTGCTACTGGTCCTGAGAGTATTTAACAGAGTTATCATATGACCCAGTCATTCCACCTGCTGTGTGCTCAAGAGAATTGAAAACATGCCTCCCTACAAAAAGTTATACATGAATTTTCATAGTGACATTTTTCATGATAGCCAAAAATCATGAATGAATGAAAGTAAAAAAATAAATAAAATAAAATAAAATAAAATAAAATGTAGTAAGTATAGCTATATGATAGAATATTATTCAGTCATAAAAAGGAATGAAGTACTAAAACAAGCTACACCAAGGATGAACCCTGAAAACATTATGCTGAGTGGAAAAAACAGTCACAAAGGAGCACATGATATATGATCCCTTCATGCAAAATGTCTGGAATAGACAAATCTACAGAGACAGAGGAAAGATTGGTGGTTGTTTAGGGCTGGAGGATTGGGAGGTAATGGGAAATTAGTGATAATGGGTACGGGGCTCTTTTTTTAGCATAAAGAAAATGTTCTAGACATAGATTGCGGTGATGGTTACATAATTTTAAATATAATAAAATCCATTGGATTATACACTTTCAATGGGCAAATTGTATGACATAGGAATTAGTTATCAATAAAGGTAAAAGCACTGTTAGTAAAATGAACTACTTGCAAAAGTGAAGAGACTTTTTAAATCCTCATTTGGAAGAAGGCATTTCTTTTGTAGAAGATTTAATTTTCTTAAATTTCAGAAGAACACTCACTTAAAACATCTACTCCTTCCAACAATCCTAGCAAGAGTTTATAGGGCCCAAAAGGGCCTGATCAATGGCTTCCACTATTTCCCTAAGAGCCTGGAGAGTACCTGGTATGGGTTGGTTCAAGCTTGGGTACCTGCTTCCCTCATTTGTGACAAAGCTGACTCCAGACAGTCCATGAACAGAGCGCCTCTTACGCCTAACTTACACAGCAAACCAAACCACTGCTTTTAGAGTGACAAATTCAAGTGACGCTATCTTGGAACAACCAAATGGGAAGAAAGTAGGGAAGGAAGTTGGCACACCTGTAGTCTATCTGTTTGTCTATTTTTTGCCAGCGGTCTGTCAGCTGTGTGACTTTGTCACTGAACTTGCCCAGATCCAGGTCATAAAGTGGATATTGTTGTGAGGTCTGGGAGTGGATCTGCTGGGCTTTCTGGAGCTCTGTCTTCATGGTGGCCAACAATGACTTCTTCAAGTTCAAGTCATTTTTGATTTTCTGTCATGAGAGAAAGAAAGAGTACAAATTAATCTCTTGGAATATTTGTATCTTTAAGTGATAATCAAGCCAGAAAAATATATTTGCTGATTACATTTCCCATTATTTATGTCAATAAATAGCTCCTTACTTATTAAGCTACCCCCTTAATAAAGGATTCAGTGTGTATGTTTGTTTGAGAAATGCTAAATACCATACTCTATTCCATTCCTGAATAATTATAGTACATATGAATATATTAAAGAAGAAAAATCCTATAGTGAAGAAACCAGTTCAATTATGTTTAACTCTGCATTCCTCAAACAAATCTCACCACAAATTATATCCGCACATAGTTCCTAATAGTACACTCTAGAAAGCAGTGTGCTAGAGATAACGACAGATATCAACCATGTGTGGCTGGTGAAATCCAGTAATCCTCAAACTCATGAAAACTTAGTGAAGCCTTGGATTTGGGTACTGAGTAGTCCTGCATGATTTCCCATAATACTGTTTATAAGAGTGGTTATAAACTGAATAGAACTTTCAGTTACCTTCAGTCCGCAGCGGTAAGCTTCCACTTTATCCAGATCCAGGCACACGGTTTCCTCTTCAGTGAGTCTGGCTTCGTAAACCTTTAACATGTCTTCTGTCTGCAGGATAGCTTGGAGTAGAGCTCTTACTGTGCATAAGCTGTAAAGAGCAAAGGAGGCAAATAATATTGCCAGTGACGTAATTAGCCTTTGAACATTCGGCTCTTGCCACTATTAATTAAAGAAGCCGATAAAAACTTATTTTGCCTATTTCTAAGCTGCAGGAGCCATAAACTCCTATATCATCTTTCCCCTCTATATCATCTTTCAGACAGCCATTCTGCATTAATTGAAGAAGAATTCTAAGTCCTGACTCTTACAGCATATATCTCAGCTGTAAAACACGTTAGGTTTCACAACAGTGGAATTAACATCTCAAAATTACTATCTCAAAAGCACAGTATCTACAAAAGTACTATCTCAAAATTACTATCTCAAAAGTCTGCAATGAACAGAAAAAACTGTAAGGCAAGACTGTAGTAAGTCAGGCATACAGAGCAAATGAAGTCTGACAAAGCTTGAGAAAAGCAAAACATCTGTGATAAATGTTAGGGGCGTTTACCTATTTAAGTAGCCATCTGTAACACCATTGATATTTTCCAGTTTCTGAAACAGTCCAAATACTTCATTCTGTAAATAGCAGTATTTTTCTGAACCTCTGAAGTTAGCGAGCATATCTTTAAGCTGGTTGAGAACTTCAGCGATTGCCTGGGAATCATTCTGCACACTCTGTCAAAAAAGAAGAAAAGCTCTTGATTGAACTGTGTGATTCTTATGATCATTTTTTGTCCTGATTAAGTCCACTAAATGGAAAAGACTCAAGAGATAGAGTTGACATTCCATTTCCTTCTTTGAGGAGGCCTTATCAGCACTGTGTAAACATGGCCCTCTTACTCAGAATATATTATCTTAGATATCCCAATGCAGTGCGCAGGCATGGCGGAGCAGGAAAGATCACAGGGCTGGGAGTTGACTATACTTGGGCCGTAGTCCCAGCTCTCTCTGTAGCTTTGAGGTTTTATCTCCCCCGACCAAACAAATCTCTTCATGTCAGTTTCCTGTCTATAAACAAAAATAATTCAGGGCACCTGGGTGACTTAGTCAGCTAAGCATCCAACTCTTGGTCATAATCTCACAATTTGTGAGTTCGAGCCCCACATCGGGCTTTGCACCGACAGGCTGCTTGGGATTCTCTCTCTCCATTTCTCCCCCACTCACTCACGCTCTATCTGTCTCTCTCAAAATAAACAACTAAACTGAAAAAAAAAAAAAAATCTACTTGTTTAGCCCATATCATAGGTGGTTTCAGGCAGCAACCAAATTAATGTTTATGAAAACTTTAAAAATGAACAAAGTACTATGTGGACACAAAGGAAAAACACTGGGGTCTGATTCAACAATCCACAAACCAACATGAAGGTGCTTTAATCCCCAGCCTGGTAACCTTCTACAAATTTGGAAGTAAGGGAAAGAAAAAAGGAAATCCTGCTAGAAGCCTGTTTTCTTGAAAATCAGTGCTCCTTGCCTATAAGTATTTAAACCAGGAGGGTTTTCTAATTAGCTTGCAGATAAATAATATACCCGGAATCGAACAAAATATCACCGGATGCCTACCTTCAGTTCATTTATTTTCACTGTGATGTGGTGTGTAGACCCTTGGTCTGCTAGCAGGATGTTCTTAAGGCTCATTCTGCCCTCACAGTGTTCCATCTGCCTGCGAATCTTCTGGAGCTCCATCAGCATCCATGTTTCCTGCTTGTCATGTTCTCTGTTGGTTTCAATCACTTTATTATGGTTGACATCTTGGCAGGAACCATGATGAGTGATTTCAGTTGTGGTTACTGTAAAAATATGTTAGGACCACAAAAGTCAGAGAATTCCTAGCTAGAAGGGTACTTGTCCTCAAAAAGCATCTGTACTGCCTAAACTGCAGCTCCTTCTTTGATTTGAGTCTGAAAATTTAGTGTATGAGTGACTTCTGATATGTTATTTTTCAAAGTTGATTCTGAAACCATTTTCTGTTAAAGCTGTGTGTGCGGTGTCGTGCAAACTACTTTCTGTTAAAGCTGTGTGTGTGGTTGATAACAAAGAGAATAGATACTCCAAACCTGTCTGGTGCTGGGGGTAGCCAGGGAGCTGTATGACCAGGGTCTGGTAGTGCTTCTGGGCATCTGTGAACTGGGACTGCATTTTCCGCTTGTCATCATCTCCAAACATCTCCGAGCCCTGGCTGTTTCTGATGAACTCTTGGTAGTGCAGCTCAAGGTCAGATATTGTCTTCATGTAATCTTCCTGCCGCATGGTTTTCAGCTGGAAGTAAACCAGGCAGGAGTGTTTGATTACCCCCACAGGGTGACCAAGGGGAGTGCCCAGAAACGCCCTATGCTAGAGGGGGCTTAAGGCAATCCTTGTTAAAGACCCGTTAAGATATAAAAGGTCCTGGAGAATTACGAGATTGCTCCTCAGAACCACAGCAGTGGGCTGTCAATTTATTTTTCCTACAGAATTTTATTCTTCAAAGGAAATATTACTCAGAAGTCGCAAATCTAAAGCAGATCACAGCAAAGCTGCTCTGACCGCAAAGAGAAAAGGGGGACAAAGGGGATCCCAGACTTACTCATTCTGTACCTCTCTCCTGGCCCTGTTATCCCTAGTGGAACCCCTTAAGCCGGGATTCTTCAGACCACAACTTGAAAACAACTGATCTAGAGGAAGGACTGCTTTGAGTGTTATGCCATGAATTCTGTCCCACCATTCACTTCTGTGATATCCAGTTAATAGTTTATGACCTAGCTTTCCACTGCATCAAAGGACAATAGGATCCAGGATAGTACAGGACCATGTGTCTTTTCCATGGGTACTTCTGGCTTGTCAGGTAACTTCAGTCAGTACTTCTTTTTGTACCAGAGCCAGCCGTGTGCAAATCCCTCCCATCCTACTTGGGATGAGCCTTGCAGGCAGGCTGAGCTGATCTTCAGATGAGATACGAACAGATTAGCTGCCCTGCTAAAAGGTCTGCCTGGCAGAAGTGAGCACCACAGGGGGCAGCTTGGCGCCTCCTCCAGGCAGCCTGCGTGGTCCTCAGGATGTACCTTGGCAATAGTCATGGCCCTAATTTTCTCGATGTCGATCATGCAATAGTGCCAGGACACGAGGCTCTTCATGTTGATGTACAGCTGGTTCCACAGAGCCAAGATGGCTTCGTAGTATTGTTCGATCCTGGAAGGCACAAGGGGAAAATACACTGGAACCCGGCTTTCAAACTTCCACCCAAACAGGAAACCTGCTATGCTCACATACTGTGTTAAAACTAAAACAAGAACCAACAGAGTAATAGTTAACGTATACAGTGAATGTATACTTTCCAGACATTCGTCATTTCAATGGGTCTGGACTAATTTCTTCCCCCAAAGTTCATTCTCAATGATTCACATCAGTGTAGATAATTCACTTTTGCTCAAAACACACATTTCCTTGTTACTGTGTTGTTTGTCAGCAACTTTTTAATTTACAGAGGTCTAACACCATGCAGGATGGCAGGGAGAAACCAGTGATGGAATGTGGATGGCTACTGCAGCCTGGGAGTGAGTGTGTGGGCTCATTATGCTACTCTCCCTATTCTGTGTACAGTTGAAGATTTCCATACTTAAATGTGGAAAAGAATCTGCTGTGGACAATCTGTAAAATGAATGCTCTACTTGCTTGTTGATAAGCAGGTATTCCTAAAAAGGGCATTTTATTTTTGTGGCTACCTGTAAAATTACTGATTGTCTAAGAAGGGAAGAAGAACTTTGAAACAATGCTTCAAGATACATGGTAAGAATGTTTCCTCACAGACATCCAGGTCCAGGAGGCACAGAGAACTCCCATCAAAATCAATAAAAGCAGGCCAACACCAAGACATATTGTAATTAAATTTGCAAAACCCAGTGCTAAAAAATCTTAAAAGCAGCAAGACAAAAGAAGTCCTTCACTTACAAGGGAAACCTCATAATGCTAGCTGGAGATTTCTCAACAGAAACTTGACAAGCCAGAAGGGAGTGGCATGATGTATTCAAAATACTGAATAGGAAAAATCTGCAGCCAAGCATACTCTATCCAGCAAGGCTAACATTCTGAATAGAAGGAGACATAAAGAGTTTCCCAGGCAAACAAAAACTAAAGGAGTTCATGACCACTAAACCAGCCCTGCAAGAAATGTTAAAGGGGGCTCTTCGAGTGCAAAGGAGAGACCAAGAGTGACAAAGACAAGAAAAGATCAAAGAAAATCTCCAGGAACAATGACAACAAAAGTAACACAGTGGGAATAAATACAGATCTATCAATAATTACTTTGAATGTAAATGGACTAAATGCTCTAATCAAAAGACATAGGGTGTCAAAAAGGATAAAAAAAAAAAATGACTCATCCATATGCTGCCTACAAGAGATTCATTTTAGACCTAAAGACACCTGCAGATTGAAAGTGAAGGGGTGGAGAAATGTTTATCACACAAAATAAAGTTGGAGTAGCAATACTTATATTGGACAAATTAGACTCTTTTGCTTTTGTATCATTTTTATCCTGCTTTGGTATCAGGGTAGTAATGGCCTCATGGAATGATTTTGAATGTATTGCCTCTATTCCATTACTTGTAAGATTTTGATAAAGATCATCATTAATTATATAGTTTTTAATGTTTAGTAGAATTCACCAGCGAAACCATATGGTCTTGGGCTTTTCTGTGCTGGGAGATTTTTGATTTCTAATTGAACTTGAATTCTTGTTATTGGTCTAAGAAGATTTCCTATTTTTTGGATTCAAGATCTGAGATTCAATCATGGTAACTTGTGCATTTTTAGGGATTATCTGTGTTTTTTTTCTAAGTTATCTGAATTGTTAACATATAATTGTTTATACTAATCTATTATCACACTATGTATTTCTGTGGTTATATGCTGTACTATTTTCTCTTCCATTTCTCATTTTTGTTTTTGAGTCTTCTCTCTTTTTTTTTCTTAGTTAATGTAAAGCATTGCCAATTTGTTTCTTTTTGTGGAAAAACTGGTTATTACTTTCCATGTTCTGTTATTGTTTACTCTGATTTCTATTTTATTTCTTTCTGATTTTCTTTGTTCTTTTTTCTTCCTCTAGTAAATTCTTGCTACGTTTCTTCTTTTTCTAATTCCCAGTGGTGTCATGTTGTTTATTTGAACTTTCTTAATACAAGCATTTATAACATAAATTTCATTCTAACATCCGCTTTTGTTGCAACCCATACATTTTGAAATATTGTGTTTGCTTTTTCTTTGGTTTCGAGACATATTTTGATTTGCCATTTGATTTCTCATTTGGCCCATTGCTTGGACAGTTGTGGGTTGCTTAATATTTATATAGTAAATATTTAATATTTTTTTAAAAAAATGGCTTCCTCCAGTCCCCCTATACAGTCAGACATTCTTTTTTACCTTCCAATAAAAACTATAGTATCTTCAACATAAAGTTACATGACAATGCAAGGGGACCTTCCCGAGGCTCCTTTTTTCAAAGGAGGGGATTATAGTGAAAAAGGGTGGGTCTACATTTCTTGTATAAGCATTTGCCCCCTATTTCTCCACACTTGCATTCACGCTGTGGCCACTAGGAACTTCAACAACTTACTTGCAAGAGAGGTCCACAGCCAGAGGATTCGGAGGGGGTATAATCAGACCAACAGAAGGGACGAGCATGTCCACGCCTCCCGGACCCGTCACATACCACTTGCTGCGCTCATTATTGTCCTTCAGGATACACTCATCCCCTTTGTGCACGATTTTCTGTAAGGCAAGCAGCCCGGTGTTTTGGCTTTACTCATGAGTACACACATTCTTATCTTTTTTCTCAAAGGGAGAAATAGAGATGAAATATGCAAACTGTTTGAGCTTTTATCTTATTATTTGCCCTTAAATGAAGATGATCTTTACACATCCCATCAATACTGATGCTTTAAATAATACATGTGAGCCTAAAAGGTGTGTATAAAATGAATTAGGTAAAGTAACTTTCCAACGACAGCTTGGGGAATCCATCAGTAAAGTGAGAAATCCTTTTGTAAAGCAAAAATTCCCCCCGTGGCTTTTCTATTTTTGTGAGTTCATATTTTATATATTAAATTTGAGTATGTGGGAGTCACCTATCTCATTCACTTGCTCTTAAAAGTTAGAAATAAAAAGAAATTCTGAAATTCTTTCCCAGAAAATAACTTTCTAAATTAACTACAACATCTAAATAGCTTACTTTTTTTTAAGTTAATTTATTTATTTTGAGGGAGAGGAGGAGAGAGCGCACAGGCACGAACAGGGAAGGGGCAGAGAAAGAGGGAAAGAGAGAATCCCAAGCAGGCTCTGTGCTGTCAGTACAGAGCCCCACATGGGTCTTCATGTCACGAACTCTGAGATCATGACCTGAGCCAAAATCAAGAGTCATATGCTTCACTGACTGAGCCACCCAGCCCCCTGAATAGCTCACTTTCTAAATCAACTCCATAGCTTCTTGAAATGGGTACACTTCAAATAGAACTATCTTAACTAGTGAAATGTAATAAGCTTGATATTTATGTATTTCATATCTCTATTTCAACTTGCCTCTCTCCATGCAAGTTCTCTTTTTTTTTTTTAATGTGTATGTATTTTTAAGAGTGCGAGAGAGAGAGACAGAGTGAGATTAGGGGAGAGGCAGAGAGAGAGGGAGACACAGAATCCAAGGCAGGCTCCAGTCTCCGAGCTGTCAGCACAGAGCCCGATGTGAGGCCAGAACTCACAAACTGTGAGATCATGACCTGAGCCGAAGTCAGTCACTTGACTGACTGAGCCACCCAAGTGCCCCTTACCATGCAAGTTCTTAAAACATTTCCACCTGTTAGAATAAACTCCACCGTTTTATAACATGTATCTAAACAGCTGGTCATATATTTCTTCAATCCTCCATAATTTTTACAGGAAAACAAAGTTGTGCGGGGGCGCCTGGGTGGCTCAGTCAGTTAAGCATCTGACTTCAGCTCAGGTCATGATCTTATGGCTCATGAGTTTGAGCCCTGAGTCAGGCTCTATGTCTTTTGACTCTGTGTCTCCCTCTCTCTGCCCCTCCCCTGCTCCTGCTCTGCCTCTCTCTCTCTCAAAAATAAACATTAAAAAAAATTAGAAAAAAAAAGAAAAAAAGCTGTGAAAATCACATAAGTAATTAGTAAAAACAAGTCCTCTTTCCATATAAATGCTTGTATTTACCACAGAGCCTGCAGGATTAATATGCTCAATCAATTCATAATGTCTGTAACCACATTCACTTCAAACGCAGCATAATGCTCACATTCCCGCTTTCTTTCATGTCAGAAACTTAAAGTTCTTTATAGAAATTTTAAGATTTTAAAATTTAAGATTTAAAGGGTGGGGCATGGGGTGGCTCAGTGGGTTAAGCATCTGACTTCGGCTCACGTCATGATCTCACAGTTCATGGGTTCCAGCCCTACCCTGTGCTGACAGGGCAGAGCCTGCTTGGGATTCTCTCTCTCCCTCTCTCTCTTTCTCTCTCTCCCTCCCCCTCTCTGTCCCTTCCCCCACTCTCATGCACTGTCTCTCAAAATAAATAAGCTTAAAAAAAAAGATTTAAAGGGTAATCACAGATGAAGTTCTGCATATTAGAAGAAGAGAAGTATTAATACTTAAAATGAAAAGTTTAAAAATAACTGTTGCCCTGGGCACCTGGATGGCTCAGTCGGTTGGGCATCCGACTCTTGATTTCGGCTCAGGTCATGATCCCAGGGTCATGAGACAGAGCCTCACGTAGAGCTCTGTTGTAACCTCAGAGCCTGCCTGGGATTCTCCCACTCCCTCTTTCTCTCTGCCACCGCCCTCCACTTGCCTCTCTCTGTCTCTCTCAAAATAGATAAATAAACATTTAAAAAATAATCACCACTGTTCTAATTATCAAGAGCTATGATAAGAGTCAGAGTAAAGCTGCTGCAGTTCAACAGTTTGTTGCTCTGTGTATGAAAGCAAGGCATTGACTTGGCTGCCCACTGATACGTGGATTAAACTCTACTCCCTCGATGGCAAAAATCTCTAAGCAAAGAAAGGGAAAACATGTGATTCATTCTGAAGAAGTGAGTGCACACCTGGTCTTGTTTGTAGTCACAGAGAGCCCTGAGAATAATGGGTTTGTTGCTTCTGTAGTCTGGGTTGCGTGGTTTCAGCTGCACAATCTTCTTGGACTTGTTTACCAAGTTCTGGACCTGACGCTTGTATTCCAGGATTTTCTCTCGTTCTTTCTGCAATTGGAAATAAGATTGTACTTTAGCATAGATGCTCAGTGCATTTCAGGTAAGACCTGCAAATGACATTTATATAGCTGCTACGACGTCACAAATTAGGTATTGCTACAGTTGCCTCAGCTACAAAAGGCTGCAGGTTTATCTATCTGCAGGGACGATAGGAACCTTTCATAACAAGCCACTTCAGCAGCTACAGAGCCATGAATGAAGTGGGCAGGAAAGAATATCATTGTGTGAAAAGACTTTGCCAATAGAATTTGAAGTATGCTTTCCAAAGGAATTTTCTTGGTAAGTAATCAGTATTCTGTCTTTGTTTTGCGACGATACCTCCAGCTCCTTGATCTGTTCCAGCAGGCGCTGCAGGGGCATGTTCTTGTCACAGGGGTACTTCTTCCTGATGGAGTCCTGAAGGCCCTTCAAGTAGGCTTCAGTTGACTGGGCTTCTTCAAAAAACTATTAAAGATGAGAGTGATCACATGTTAAGGAAAAGGAACTCAGTAGGCAACTACTATTTCCATTTCAAGGAGCACCTTCCCGGAGTCTATTTAATAGGTGGCTAAAGGAAAAGGTTACAGCAGAAGGTATATTAACCTACGTGACAGCCAGAGTCATCTGAGTGACTCATGATCGAGTTGCCAATCTGTGCTCCTTGACACGAAAAGCCAATAAATAGGATTTGTAAAATATTTTGAAGACTATATTCAGTGCTTCTAGGAGTACATTCAAAAGATAAAGTATTCTGGGGCACCCAGGTGGCTCGGTCGGTTAAGAATCCGACTTCAGCTCAGGTCATGAGCTCGTAGTTCACAAGTTTGAGCCTGGGGTCAGGCTCTGTGCTGACAGCTCAGAGCCTGAAGCCTGCTTCAGATTCTGTGTCTCCCTCTCTCTCTGCCCCTCCCCCACTCATACTCGGTGTCTCTCTCTCTCTCTCTCTCTCAAAAATAAATAAAACATCAAAAAAAATTAGAAAAAAAGAAGATAAGGTATTAAGACCTATACGACAATTAAATTACTACTAAGCATAAAAACCTGGAAGTAGGCAGCATTTTCTTTGAGATGAACATCAATGCACTTAGTGATCTGGAGAATCCAGCTCCACTGTGTCTGAAGAGTATCCATATATGCCTGAAACAAGAAACCATCAGCTGTCACATTGCCACTCAGTGACAAGGACATCCATTCTTTGATTGACATGTGAGCTTGAATGAAAGCTATGAAATATGTTTTATCTATACCAAATCAAGCAAACATTTTTCTAAAAATTGAAAACAGAAACTTCCCAACGGCCGGGGGGGGGGGGGGGGGGTGCGGGGGGGACTCAGAGGGTTAACCGTCCGACTCTTGGTTTCGACTCAGGTCATGATCTCACAGTTTGTGAGGTCTGTGCTGATAGCGCAGAGCCTGCTTGGAATTCTCGCTCTCTGTCCCTCCCCCACTTGTGCACATGCACAGTCTCGCTCTCTCAAAATAAATTAAAAAAAAAAAAAAATTCCCAATAGGGAACTCTTGGTATGGTAGAAATTAAAAACAGTTTTAGCAAATAGATACCACTAGGAGATTAGCCAAAATATTCACTCAAATGGCATAGTTACTGACCAATCAGAACCAGAACAGACACTGGGTGACACTGGGGCAGGGTCCTTCCACTGCACCCTGTTCCTATACAGCTTCTGGATGATGAGGAAGTCCAAGGAACCCATGCAGAGGGCTTGAGGGGTTTAAGGCAGTGACTCTTATCAACTGGTATGAAGAACAGTTTCTAACAACCAGTATGGCCATTACAGTGCTGCTACCAGCTAATGTTGGCCTTAAGCACAGCCCACAGATGGCAGCCTAGGGCAGAGGTCAGCGGCCCGAAGGCTACACTGGACCCATTGCATGTATTTATAAATAAAGTTTTGTTGGAACACAGTCATGTTCATTCACTTACATGTTGTTATGGTTACTGTCACACAACAATGTCGGCGTTAAGTAATCTCAACAGAAACCAAATGGCCTGCAAGCCTAAAATATTAATTATTTGGTCCTTTCCAGAAAAGCTTGTCAGCCCCGAGTCTAGGGTTTTGATCCCAAAATATGTAAAATAAACTTGTTATGGCTTTATGATACATACGAATCATTCAATCTGTATAGTATTACTTTATAAAAAGTTCCCCTTTACTCTCTAATGAAAATATCTCTTGAAGCCTACCTCAATTTTGTCTGAAGCTGGATGCTGATTGAGGACAAGTTGGTCACTTTCTTGTTTAAGCTTATTGAGCTCTTTTTCCTTAACTTCCAGTTGGCTCATGCGTATCTGTAAACGAAAGAAAAACAAATCCATCAGAGCAAAGTCACCATTAGCCGGCCATCACTTCTACTGGTTTTAGGGAAAATTAGAATACAAAACTGCATTCTGGAAATGAACAATGTCAAACAGTCGAATTATGGTGTCCTCAAGAATCATAGCATTTTAAAGACCAGAAAGGGTGTTTGAGATCATCTAGTACATGGCAGATGTCACACTGGAGACATGTCTTGTCCCAATGCACACAGGCAAAGGGACAGCAACAACTAATGGTGAGATTTCCTAATCCTAGGTTTGAATCCAGCATCCTACTGGGCTACACACACTTTGGGATATCCAAATGCATAATTCTGACTCTTATCTACTGTCTTCCAGGATGGTAAGCAATGCATTGCCCCTCTGGAGTCACTGAGAAGTTTCCAGAAAGGAACGGCTTGTCATGACCATTTCAACTGAGGCAGAAGTCCACATAGCTGATTAAATTATTGAGGCCTTTGTCCCCATGTCGGGGCCCTCTCAGGCAAGAGCCTCGCATCTACAACTCCGAGGGGCAAGCTTACAGAGAAGGCCTCCTGCTTCTGGGCGATGTTGGTGTTCCGGTCACTCCAGTCATAGAGCAGTTCCTCCTCCTCACAGTCATTGATCCACATGATCTCTCGGGACGTGGCCTGGATGATGTTCTGCAGCTGTCGCAGGTGATCCATCCTCTCAAAGGACGCTTTCTGCAAGGCAAGTTCAAAAGCAGCATTAGGATAACAGTATGCACCTTACTGGTGTTCTCTGCAGTTTCCATAGATAAATCTGTGTGGTCCCTTTTATTGAAAAAAATTTTTTTTCTTTTAATAGACAAATACAGGGGCGCCTGGGTGGCTCAGTCAGTTAAGCGTCTGCCTTCAGCTCAGATCACGATCTCACAGTTCGTGAGTTCGAGCCCTGTGTCAGGCTCTGTGCTGACAGCTCGGAGCCTGGAGCCTGCTTCGGATTCTGTGTCTCCCTCTCTCTCTCTGCCCCTCCCCCACTCATGCTCTGTCTCTCTCACTCTCTTGAAAGTAAACATTAATTAAAAAATAAATAAATAAATAAATCACATGAATCAGTAAAATCTTCCCTGACCACCTAGGATGTAAAAAAAAAAAAAATCCATCCAAACTTATCAACAAGGGAGCAATTTTAGATTCAGTGGAATAGCCTAACCCAAAAGGGTCTTGATTCAGACACTGATGTTTGCTTTCGAGAATTAGTTTAGACTACAAAGGGAAAAACGGATGCTTAGAAAGATAAGCCAAGTTTTTCCTGCCCTCTGCCGCACCCCAAAATTTCAAAGTGCCATCAGTCATGCCCCGGATCTAATAGGACAATTGTCCTACATTGTGTCCCACTAGCCACATTATTTTAAAAGGATCACTGCCAACAAGAAAATATTAAGGACGTGAAGCCAAGGTGTCACAAGTAGGTGAAAAAAATGGCAACCGCTCTTCTTACCAGTCAAGTGAACTGATTTCACGTTTGTCATAAAATGGTGATGACGGTCTAATCACTCTCTATCTAGGGAAAACAAGTCTTATTTTTGTTTATACTTCATAAAAAGGCTGCAATTGACCAATGGAAAAGCTTTATTTAACACCAAGTATTTAATCTGTGTTATATACGTGACCCTCAACTTGCAAATAAACAGAATATCGGTGAATACTGTCTTCAGAAAAAAAGTCTTCTAACTTCACTTCTGAAGGAACCCCAGCAGTGGAAATGCAGTTAGCATCTACAAGCCCCTAACTATTACTTCCGGGTACTTCCTGGGTTATTAGGTGCTGCCGCCCAGGCTGTTCTCCACTTTTATGGAACTGAACTGAACTGAACGCAGAGATGTCAGAAATAAGTCTGCTTACCAGCAGGTTTTCATACTCCTCCTCCAACTGGTAGATCGCAGATTTCTCCCGCTAGAAAAAGACAAACAGCGAGCAAGTAGTTAATTCCCCTCGTGGGTTTGTACAAAAAGAGCAGCCCTTCTAAACCTCCTTTTTGTCAGATATTGACTTCAGATCTCTCAGTAGAAAGAAGTATTTGCTCTAGAAAATCTCAGAAAATCTCTCAGTAAAAATCCCTTTTACTCATAGGGACCTTTTCCCTCACTGGTTTTTTTTTTTTTTTTTTTTTTTTTTTTGAGAGAGACACAGAGAGAGAGAAAGAGAGAATAAGCAGGGGAGAGACAGAGAAACAGAGAGAGAGAGAGAGAGAGAGAGAGAGAGAGAGAGAGAGAATCCCAAGAAGGCTCCATGCTCCATGCAGAGCCTGATGCAGGGCTTGAACTCACAAACCATGAGATCATGAGCCAAAATCAAGAGTCAGACACTCAACCAACTGAGCCACCCAGGCGCCCCCTTACTGTGCTTTTGTTGCTATTACCACAAAAGGTTGATCACTTAAAGACTCACATGTTAATTCATGTGTTAAGTTTCACAAGACAACTTAGGACTCTCTAGACCTTAGAGAAAAAAGGGAGAAATTTGGTGAGATATTCAGGTAGACAAAAGTAAGGGAGGAAAAAAGGCAGAAGTGAGGATGAGTATCTCTGGTCTAAGTAAAAAAGTGAGGGATTTAAAAGCAGGAGATCTGGTCAGGGGGATCCAAGTACTTAAAATCGAGTGATTATTTCATGCTGTATTTCTTGAGCCAGATGCAAGTCAGTCCTTTGACAAAGGAAAAGTGTTAGGAAGAGACATGATTTCCCTTATTAGAAATCCATTGAATTACCACATAGGAAAGGATTTTCCAAGCACACAAATTTTATAATTGTAGCTCTTTCTCTATTTAAGAGATGCTCTGCTTTCTAAAAACAAACAAACAAACAAAAAACCCTACCACCCTCAAATACCCTATTCTACAAACTGTGCCCAAATGCATGTGTGTCCACCTTTCGCCTTCTGTTTACCTCTCCCTCGAGTGTTAACACAGTCTCTAGCAGGTCTATTTGAGCCCGCTTCCCCATTTATGAAATGGGATTTTTAGAAATTTCCAGTCTGTTATGGAAGAAATCTTAGGCTAATGTTTCAAACAAAAACGCCCGGGATCGAGAAATTCCACAATCCCTCCATATACTTTTCTAAGATTCTAAAAATGAAAACATCTCAAAGTACCAGGTCAGCCTTAATTTTGTCCAGCTGCCAGCGATAGTCCCCAATGGCGTTGTGGATGCTCCTGTGGCTGTTGATGTGCTGCTCCACGGAGGCCAGGTCCACGCCCCAGGCCACCATATCCATCTCCGCCTGCCAAGGGAAAGAGTGTGCCCTTCATTTCCAATCCTTTCCATTAGATTCACCTTAGCCCCAGCAACAGGGGTCAGAGTATCAAGGGACAGCCATAGCTTCCATTCAGATAAACATGAAGATGTAAATATTCAATGTTCTTGAACCCACCCCCCCCCCCACCAAAAACTGTAAAGGCTTAGAATTCCTGAACAGCAAACAGGGCTTGCCCAATACTTCCCACAACTTGTTCAACCCCAGCTCAACACGGCTGAGGAGAGATGATGCAGGAAGGAGACTATGTCTAGATTATGTCCTCTAACGAAAAAAATATCTACCTGTGCACATGCAAGTGGCATATATCTGTATAGTATGTGTATGATATATTAGAAAATACTGACAGAAGTTCCTATATTCAGCCATTTTATTTTTTTTAATATTTATTTGTTTTGAGGTGCAGGAAGGGGCAGAGAGAGAGGGAAAGACAGAATCCCAAGAAGGCACTGCGTTGTCATTGAAGTGAAGTGAAGTGAAGCCTGACACGGGACCCGATCTCACGAACAGTGATATCATGAGAGCTGAAATCGAGTCGGGCCCTCAACTGACTGAGCCACCCAGGTGCCCCTATATTCATTTTAAAATGTGCATCAGAAATAGCTCAGTAAGCTCAGTCATGTACTACTTCCCAAGCTAAACGGCTGACCTCAAAGTATTTTTCACTGTTCATTTCTTTAAATTATTGCGATTCGTGTTAATTGTTGACTCTTTAAACTTGGCATTTACCATTACCTTTCAGGATGCAAAACTCCCTATGGCCCACTTCAAAGAGAAGTTACTACAGCACATACTCAAAGCCTCATGTTAGCTCTTTAAGAATTAAACCTGACTTTCCAATTTGAGTCCCCACTACTTCAAATTTAAGAATGCCACATAATAAGAAACAAGCGTACTATTCCACAAGTTTCATACTGAGGCAGGTCTATTATCTCATGTTTCTTTTGCACGAGCTCATGTAAATTTTCAAATCACCTGTGTCATCTCTTACACACGCCAAGGCCAAACATCCCAGTCTGGTATTGCAGCAAGAACATAACACACATTGTTCTAAGCCACATCCATGTTCTAATACACTTGGCAAGCCTTCAGAAAGGGGAGCCATTTCAGTCAGATTGCTGAAAGTTACCGGGGACTTTGACCTTTCTCTCCTTTGCTCTTTTCGGCTTTCGAGCAGAAACAGGTGAGTGCACTAGGAAGTTAATAGGATGACCAGGCTCCCGTGCACGCCCCTCATTACCAGCCAGGTGTATAGTATCTGAGCAGCCCATCAGCAGAAACACAAATCAGGGAAACAACAAAAACCTGGCACAGGAGATGTGTGACTGCTTACTGATCATGTGGCTGGGGACACTGCTGCTCCCTTATCAGCTAGCTGGGCCTCTGGCCCAGTCTCCTGGGAGTGAGAAAGAATGCAGGCTGTGCTTGGGGGAAGAGGGATAAGAGGAAAAGGGCCCCAAGACAATCCCAGAGCAAACCCTCAGTAAGTGATAAAACTATTTCTAGTTCCTTTCAAACCATGGGGGCCAGCTGATCTGAACTGCATTGCTCATCAATGGCACCTATTAAAACAGTACTCCCCCACCACGACAGAAAAGTGAGCCCACAGGACGATGCCATTTTCCAAACTTTTAAAAATGTTGAGCCTTTGCTACAAAGGATTCTTGCCAAGCTACACCCAACATGAATACAGAAAATGACTGGTGATGAGCTGTCATTTTATATAACTGTCATACTGACTGAGGAGGAATTAGGCGATGGGATGTTTTCACACCAAACAAGTAACTTGGTTCAAAGGTTGTCTCACCTAACATCACTTATGATGTAGCTCAAGCCCCACCGGCTCTGCCAAGCAAGCCTTCCTTTGAGGGCTCCATTCCACAGGGACTGGAGCACCACCCCTCCCCCAGCCCTATCTGAGCAGGATTTTATTACAGCTCAAACACAGCAATTAATCCCACACTGTTCTGGACAGAAATCTGGCATTTGGGCGTAGATGTCTTGTTTTCTTCAATAACATTCATTTCCAGGACCATGAAACATAATTTTGAACACACCCTTTCTGGTATGGTGCCAATAGATATAAAAAAGCTCAAGGAATGTGTGTTCAAAGATGAGAAGAGAATCTGAAAACATGCAAATAGGACTCTTATTTATGTTTCTGGGATTATAACTGACTTTTCTCCTCTATAAGCCCCACCTTCTATAATAGTATTATATAGTCTTTATAACAAGTAGGAGAAAAGCTTAATTGAATGAATGTACAGACCCGTAAACCCTCACCACTTAGGTAAAAACATATACAAAAAATGTTAAGTGGTTGAGAAACTTTGAACCCACTGCTCAGTTGGTCCAACAACAAACAACAAAACCAGTATTTCTTACAACCACAACTACATGGCATAACAAACGATGTCTGCACAACTTATTCTATCGTATCCACCTTCTCGAGAGAAGGGTGGGTTATT
This sequence comes from Panthera uncia, assembly GCF_023721935.1. Lineage (NCBI taxonomy): Eukaryota > Metazoa > Chordata > Mammalia > Carnivora > Felidae > Panthera > Panthera uncia. The sequence continues at coordinate 19,873,890 of NW_026057581.1, forward strand.
AGCATCAGGTTTTTCATTATAAAATCCCCATCTACATGATTATGATATATTTCTAATGCCACCTGTTCATTAAAGGGCCTAATGACCACATAAAACAACAAAACAATAATTAGCATTGGAAAACACTTTGTAGAAACTGCAGTTGTAGGGAAAGGCTCAGCATATACTTTGGTTGCCATTATTTTACTCCCCTCCCACACCCATGACGTAATGATTGCACAAGGCAACTGATACTTCAAAAGTATAAGGTAAGCAACCGATGAACCCAAACCAGAATATCCAGTTTTACTGTTTCCAGCTCCTCCAATTTAACATTTTAAATAAACCTCTACAAGATTTTTTTTAAGTATCTATCAGTAACACAGATGAGGTCACTTACCACCTTACCACTGCTCAAGTAGAAAGAACAATGACCCATGAACTCCAACACATTTTCAGGTTGGAATGGTAAGAGCTAGATATTCAAAATCTACTTATTAAATTATACCTGTTAAATGTTACCTGTATGATAAAGTAGGACCATAAAACAATGAGGCTGATTTCCTAAGCCACAGAAGAGAAGAAAAAAAAAAAAGCTGAAGTTTTATTTATTTCAAAAAAGAAGCATTCAATTTAAATTGTATATCAGGAAAATATGGAAAACAGCAAGTTTCTACTGCCAACTGAGGTCCCAGACCACTCTGTGGCCAGACTACTGGGGCCGACCCTGCTATGTTCTATACACCTGACACCCAGGTGTGGAACACTCCAGAACCAACCGCGTCTGGAAGTTGCTTACCCTCTGCTGCCTCATCCACCCCAGACATTCGCTGGTGAGGCGTTTGGTGAATTCATCCCACCCGGAGCCACTCTGACAGGTGTACCCTCCACCACCTTTGGAGCTGGCCCTTCGGACTCGAGGGACGCTAATGGCTTTATAAAGGGCTCGCATTTGCTCCTGGAGCTGAAGCAGTCTGAAAGGAAAGGAAAACAATTACACTGTGGCAGGAAAACAGCCTATGAAGACATGTTCTGGACAAATGTCCCCCCTTCTGAGTCTCCTTTGTGTTAGCACGGAGGTCACAAATGTCTTATTTAAAGAATTCTTTTCTTTTTTTTAAGTTTATTTATTTTGAGAGCAAAAGAGACAGGGTGAGTAGGGGAGGGGCAGAGAGAGAGAGGGAGAGAGAGAATCCCAAGCAGGCTCTGCACTCCCAGCGCAGAACCCGATGGAGGGCTCGAACCCATGAAGGTGCAAGATCGTGACCTGAGCCGAAACCAAGAGCCAGTTTAACCAACTGAGCCACCCAGGTGCCCCTGAAGATTTATTTTCTTTACCACATGACTTGAATCTCAATCACATACAAGAACCTCAATATTATGATGCTCAGAGTCTGAAACATCACAGAAAGTGTCGCTGGCTTTGCCTAACCCGGTAGTACCCCCTGCTTCCCCCCAAGTTTCACCCTGGGAATTTGCCTCGTGCCATGGGCCCCAAGTACCACGACAGCAAAATCAAGACCACCCATCTCTGCTCTAAACTGCTTTTTCAACTCTACACGCCTCAGTTCTGTATGCATCAAACAGGGCTTGCCTTGGTATTAGACTCTTGAAAGTCAAATGCTGTGCCCAAGGTTTTCATTGCCCCCTAAAAAATGGAGGTACACGTAACATCTCATAACAAACTCAACCCCTCAATCAATACAAGCCCACTCCTTCGGGCACCTCTGTTTAATTCTTTTCATGGCAGCTTTGTGATTCCACATAAGAGGAAGGTAGAATAGAATCACTATATAGCTACTGTATATAGTAGCTGCACAAACACCAAGCATGCCCAGCCTTCCTCCGGAATGGCTGTGGTTCCTTCAAGGGAAGACCTGGGCCACATGACCCAGTGGGTGCATGACATTCTTCTTCATGAAGCCTGCCGGTAAGTGTGCTCTGTGATAAAGGCAATACCTTTTCTGATAGGCATCACAGGGCTGGCCCATCTGTCGCATCTCTCTGATCAAGCTATCGGTAATTTCCATCTGATCGTTGGCCTGGGCAAAACATTCATCCAATTCTCTGCTCCGAGCCAGCTGTATCCCATCTCCAAATTTCAGTTCCTAAAGGAAAGAATCCACATGAAGGCAACACACGATGCTGGAGAGGAAGACTTTCACTTGTGTTCACGGAAGCAAAAGCTTCTGCTGTAAACTTGACAAATAGTAGAAGATGCCATTTTGCATGTGACTAACTGAAAATTACCTTATTAATTTGGTGGGACAGGTAGGTAAATATGGGCAGATTCATGAAGCAAAATTTGTGGACTATATTTTAAATTTTTACTAGGCCTTTAAAGGCAAAATTACGGAACACTGAGTTTTCCCTTGCTTCAATATGTTAAATGCTATCTTTCATATTTACAAAGAACATCCATCCAATGGGAATTTCACTGGGGTCAGAACACTCTACTGGATAAAGTGTTTTACACACACACTGAGCTTTTCCTGCATCTTCTAGGAACACAGCTTTTCAGTTCTTAAAAGGAAGCTATCTAATTCATGGTATGGGGCTAATCAATTTCCCGCTTCTGATGATGCATCACAGTCGTGTGAGATGTCACCTCTGGGGGAAGCTGGGTGATGGGGTACACCAGGGTGGTCTGTACCATTTTTACAACTTCTTATGAGTCTATAATTATTTCAAAATTAAAAATTGTTTTAAAAAAAGAAAGCTTCCTCTTTTCACATGCAAGAGGCCGCTGCTTCAGGGCCATAGATGAGCTTTCCCTCGAATTTTACAATTGCTGTTTTCATTTGACTTCAGCCAAATGAAGCAAGTATGCTATCTATTCCTGACATTATTACACTTCAATGCATGTAAGTCAAAATACACTGAGAATATGATGCCAGGTACATTTTTACAACCACATGTAAAACGTTTCCACAGCCACTACAAATCGTGTCCAGGACTGTGGTGTGTATGTATTCAATAGTAAATCACTGGAGCCTCCCGTTTTTGTTTTTAATTTTTTTAATGTTTATTTTTGAGAGAGAGAGAGACACAGTGCAATCAGGGGACGGGCACAGACAGAGGGAGACACAGAATCTGAAGCATGGAGCCTCCTATTTTGCTTTATGTTAAGGAATCACAGCTCTGTGATGAAGAATGTGTTTTAAATGAGAGACTTGGCAGGGGGGGCAGGGTAGCGCATGGGAGGCTCAGTCGGTTAAGCATCCAACTTTGGCTCAGGTCATGATCTCGAGGTTCGTGGGTTTGAGCCCCGCATGGGTTGTGTGCTGACAGCTCAGAGCCTGGAGCCTGTTTCAGATTCTGTGTCTCCCTCTCCTTGCCCCTCCCCCACTCACGCTCTGTCTCAAAAATAAACATTAAAAAAATAAGTCAATAAAAAATAAAAAAATAAACCAGGGACTTGGAACAACCAGAACTAGAGTCAAGCTAGTTTGCTGATCCCCAAATATCCTTTTATACTGATTAAAGTGAAGTCATTTTTTAACTGGGTAAAATAAACTAGAACCCACACAGATCTCTAAAATTGAGAAATTAGAACATTAAGATATTCTCCAGACAGAACACATAAATTTACTTGGTTAAAATCCCTCTTTGTATTTCACAGGGGGAACTTTGTGATGGGCCAGATTCCAGGTGTAACCCCTACATTAATGTCAGCATAGGGAAGATTGAAACTCAATTCCTTCCCTGGAGAGATACGATAAATCAGGGGAAACAGAGAAAAGGTGTCTACAGCCCCACCATTCTGGTTTTTAGCAAAACGAGAGCAAATCTGAATGCTAGTTACAGTGCTTTAAAATTAAAACTTTACAAAGACAATCCATGATTGCTAAGCCTGTTTCAATGAGAACTTAAGCTAATACTCAGAAATAACATGAGGCTTTCATAAATGTTACCATTTTTCCTCAATTTTCCATTGCTCATTTTCTTCCTTCCTTCCTTCCTTCCTTTCTTCCTCCCTTCCTTCCTTCCTTTCTTTTTCTTTTCTCAAATAGAATTGTTCTCACAATACAGTAATATTTCCTGACCAAAAAAAAAAAACTTATTACATTGATGGCGTACGTCACAATCCAGTGACATAAACATGTCAGGTTGCATTTCTAGGAAGAGAAAGCATGACAATAATCATCAAAATAATAAATAAATGACAGGTTGTTGCAATTCCAAAAGGGTGGCAATCCGTAAACATTTGTTGGAAACTGATGGCCATTGTTAAACCAACAAATAGATGAAGAAGATACACCTCCCTCTCTAGTCTGTTTTGAAAAAGATAATCTCTAAACTCTAAGTATGCAGGACATCAGTGAATAAGGATGCACAGATCAGGACAAGAAGTCTAAGCTAACGGGGACAAAGGTAGAGGTGGATGGCATTCTCGAAGAACAAGAAAGCTCACCGGCTGTACAATCAGCTCGGCCCGCATCAAACAATCCGAGCAGTTCTGCAGAAGCTCTTGGATGGTGTTCTGGTTCTGGTGCCTGGACATCGTCCCAGTTTGACTGACAAAGCAAACACAAAGAAAGCAGATGTGAAATTTATTTTTTTCCCCATTTCGAAATAATCTCAAACTTTCAGAAAAGCTGCAAAAATGAAACAAAAACACGCCTGTAGACCTTTTGTGCAGATTCCCTCATTGTTAACGTTTTGCATGTTTGTTTTATCGCTCTTCCCCTCTCTGCAGGTGTATTTATTGCCGTATATACACGTTTGTCTGGGGACGCCTGGGTGGCTCAGTCACTTGAGCATCTGACTTCGGCTCAGGTCATGATCTCTCAGTTTATGAGTTTGAGCCCCACATCGGGCTCTGTGCAGACAGCTCGGAGCCTGGAGCCTGCTTCGGATTCTGTGTCTCCCTTTGTCTGCCCCTCTCCCTCTCGCTCTCACTCTCTCTCTCACAAATAAACATTAATAAAAATTAAAAACAAACATTAAGAAAAAAACTTATATACATTTGTCTGAAGCATTTAAAAATATTCATAAACTCTTTACCCCAAAATATTTCAGCATGTTTCCTAAGAATAAACATTCAATTATATAACCACAGTACAGTTACCAAAATCAAGACATTCAAAATTGAACATTATTTTGTAATCTATAGAACTTTTTCAAATTTTACTAATTAGCCCAATAATGTCCTTCACAGCAAGCTTCCTCCCCACCCCCAGGTCTAAGATCCAACCCAGAAATATTCCCTTGAGTTATAAAAACACATTTCCAGCAGCTTATCCATCACCTTTCCTGCTTCATCCCATAATAACTGATAATGCGGATTATCCATGCAAGGCCCTCCAAGGGAAGACCTCAAGGGATCAGACCCAGAACAGGAAAGTTTCACAGTCAAGTCTGGCTGAGGAAAACAGTAGGAGGTGTGAGAAGAGTTTATTCTACAAAAAATATTGATAAAGAAATATGTGTCAGGAAAGCAACAGGAAATTTAAACATCTTGAATGCAAAAACAAGCTGCTTTTCCTTTCAAGATGACCCTACGGAATATTTTTCTCTACAATGATAATCACCCAAATGCACATCTCACATGAAACATTTCCCTGGCAGATGCATGGCAGAAACCTTAAACAAACAAACAAAAAAGGCGGGGGGCACCACCCAGGTGAAGCGTCTGACTTCAGCTCAGGTCACTATCTTGCAGTTCATGAGTTCGAACCCCATGTCGGGCTCTGTACTGACAGCTCAGAGCCTGGAGCCTGCTTCAGATTCTGTGTCCCTCTCTCTCTGTTCCTCCCCCACTTGTGCTCTGTCTCTCTCTCTCTCTCTCTCAAAAATAAATATTAAAAAAATTTTTTAAAAGGTGGTGTTGTAGATATTCCATATTTTTTAAAGTTTATTTATTTATTTTGAGAGAGAGAGAGAGCACAAGCAGGGAGAGAGAGAATCCCAAGCACGCTCCACGCTCAGGGCGGAGCCCCACATGGGGCTCGACCCATGAACCATGAGGTCATGACCTGAGTAGAAACCAAGAGTTGTACACTTAACTGACTGAGCCACCCAGGCACCCCTGTAGATGTTCTATATTTTAAAGAAAGAGATTACGAGACTATAATGTGCTCCAGATATACATAAAAAGAGCAACATAGAATAAAAGTATTATTTTTTAATTTGCCAAGATACATTCATTATGCTACAGCATAGCCTCCTAAGCCTTAGTGGAAAGAGATTTAAAGCATATTAAATTATTGCTGAATGTTTGGGAAAAGGCCTCCTGAGTTCCTCACAGGGCTTCAGAGCCACCAGGGCTTCAGCCAGGACTGGTCTACACCTGCAGATAAAACTGATGCCTGTTGGACGCACTGGACTTTCTCTTATGTGTATATGTGCCTGCATGTGGGGGTTGGGTGTGTCTGTGTGTGCTGTAAAGAAAGAATGTCACTTTGAAAAAAAGGAGGGATTTGTAAAACACAGGCTACCCCATGGGTAGATGGGATGAGATCGCAAGAAACTTCTTCCACAGCACCTGATTCTGCGTCTTTTCACATTGGGGAAGCAACTGACTTTCTCTGCCACCTATTTCGGTCCCTCTCTCCAAGGAAGGCTTCTCAACAAGCCAGCACTAGCTGATGTACGTGGGTGAGGAAGCTCTCCCTGGGAACCACTCCCGGATGATGACACGGCTTCTCCAGGCAGGCCCAGGCACAATGCTGCCTGAACTGCCCACCTACCAAAACCCACACACCCCGCCCCTCACCCCCTATGAGCACAGCCTTCTCTTTCTTCCACTCAGAATTATACAGGAAACCTGGCACACTTCTCATATCGCTGAGATGTAAACAGGACTGCATCAGTTGTCAAAACTTGTGCAAAATTCCAATGGACTTAAGAATCACATGAAAGAAATTCAAGAGACAAAGGAAAAAATTAGGAAATACAGAAACCTCATTTAGAACCCGAGGATGGATAAGGAATTTAGGAAGGTCCTGTGTAATTATATTTATTTTCTTTATTGAAAGGCGATGAGAGTGCCTTTGTTCTGAAACGTTTCGTGACTGCTTCCAGCAATCTGGTCCAGAGAGTGATTCCCACAAAGCAAGCCAGTCCCCGGTATATAAACGAAAGGGCTATCTCTTAGTGCAATGCAAAGTCAGGGTTCCTCAAATGATTTAATAGCATGGGCTATTGTAAAAAGTATCACAAACTGAGCTGCAAGACAGAGGCTGATAGGAGAAACTGAGTGAAGCTCATATGAAAACTCTCTAGTGGATCTGCAACTTTTCTATAAATCTAAAATTATCCTAAAATAAAAATGTATTAAAAAAAAAAAAAAAAAAGAGGCAGGGAGGCCAAACAGCTGTGAATGAATGGACCAAAGTGTACATACGAGTCTTTTTAAGAGTGAGGTGATGACACTAAATTCACTTGATGACAAAACAGAAAACTCACCAGCTGCTTTTAAACCAACTATTAGAGTAGTTCCATGACATAGGAATGAACTGTATGCAGCAAAAAGGGAGGTGAGGGAATTCGATGTTGGCTTAAAAATACACGGACTTTTGGGGCACCTGGGTGGCTCAGTCGGTTGAGCTATCAACTTCAGCTCGCGTCTGAGTTCGAGCCCCGCATCAGGCTCTGTGCTGACAGCTCAGAGCCTGGAGCCTGCTTCGGATTCCATGGCTCCCTCTCTCTCTCTGCCCCTCTCCCACTCACATTCTGTCTCTGTCTCTTTCAAAAATAAATAAACATTAAAAAAAATTTTTTTAAATACGTGGACTTTCTGCATGTTTTTTGTTCCCTCCTACTTTTAGAAGACATTTCCCCTACAAAGATCTGAACTTAATCAAAAAAACAGGTAACTCCGTATGTTGCTAATAATTCTGAAAAAAATCTTCATGCTTCACTAAAGGACTTGCCTATGTTCACCATGCATGCCTTAGACATCCACTAAAACCCCCTATGTGTTGCTTGGCAATTAGGCGAATAGATTAACCACTGTACAGGAAAGAGAAATGTACAAAAATTGAATCTTTTTAAGGGTCAAAAAGAAAAAAAAGGGAAAGCTAAGTGTTAGAAAAACATAATGAAGAATTTTCCATCTTGCTATATGTCCATAGGAAAATATGACCTAATTAACCAAATTTCAACTTACGACTTTTCAAGACTTCATCTGGTTCCTTTTTTTAAGTTTATTTACTGAGAGAGAGAGAGAGAGAGCACGCACGCACACACGCATGCACGCATGTCACAGGGAGGGGCAGAGACAGAGGGAGAGAGAGAATCTCAAGCAGGCTCCACCCTCATCGTGCAGCTGGACTCGGGGCTTGATCTCATAAACTATGAGATCGTGACCTGAGCGGAAATAGAGTCAGACGCTCAACTGCTCAACCGACTGAGCCACCCACGCGTCCCAAGACTTCCTCTGATTCTCAAAGCGAAATCTACCCATCTTGTCTCTCATCTGTAAAAATCCCACTTCAGCAGTGTGGCCAGGAACACCCTTTGGGCACAGAGCTAGGTGAGAGAGGGAGCCAGGTGTAGGCTTTTCTAATAGGTGAGTCCAGCAAAATCAGGGGCAGGGAGGCTCAGGCTGACTGAGGTTTAGTGACCGGGGAAAAGAGAATCCACTTTCACGTTCCATTTGCTTGTCTGCGGCCCTAGGAAGACTCCACGTAGAAATGGCTGTACTTCAGTCAGGGAGAAAGTGCAGGCGAATGGACTGTGACTCATCAAGTCAGTCCGCCATCAGACGCTCAACACTGTGCAGGATCCGTCAGCATGACAGCCAGGAGAAAATCAGAAAAGAGTGAATATTGCTCCCTGAGAGCTTGCTCAGGGAGCACGTGCCTTTTTGTTACAGCTGTGTGCCACTCAAAACTTTTTAAGTCAAGTCATATTTTTAATTTACCACATCACAATTTCAGAACTTTTTTTTTTTTACATCAGAAATTTCTGGACCTCAGTTTTCTCATCTGTTAGGCTAGATAGGATATCTAAGATTTCTTTAGCTCACTCCTCTGTAACTGTTTTATGAAACCACCAAACTCACTCCTACTGATCATAATACAAAAGTCTCTTCTAATGGTAGGGAATGAAGTTTCCTCTTCAGTTCACAGGGTGACTGGAAAAATGCAAAATTCTACCACAGATGAAGAAATAATTTTTAAGTAAAAGTACTTATTTAGCAAGCATATAGAGATTTTAAAAATCCCTGGCCTCAAAAAAAATTGTCAATACTGCTATGTATAGATGTAGGGGTGCAGCGATTTTAAACCATGTTGGGAATTGAACTAACAAAGCTCAAAGTTCAATTTTTAAATTCATGGGAGATGAAAGATGTCATGTAAAAAAAAAAAAAATGTTTTAAAAAAGCCCACAAGAAGACAAAACTTACTTGGGTCAAATCAATCAAAAATACTGACTTCTAAACTAAAATTAATTACTGTCCTTGAAAAAATAACATTTGTCCTTCGAAGTTTTTAACTTCTCAGAAATTCTGTTTTATCTTCAAACATACAAAGGCAAGTGGTTCATACTATAAAGAACCTGCCTGAACAAACATCAAAAAAAAAATTCATTCTAAAACTTGTTTAAACAAGTAATGGTTCTAACTGTTTACATAAAGTTCCCTTCATCAATGGCTAAAAGGAAAACCCATTCTGGATCTTAATCCAAATTTTAAAGACAGACCACATGATTATGTGAACAATATTAGAGAGCTTTTCATGTTTTATTTTCCTACTGCCAAATAACATTCTTTTCTTTAAAAATAAGACTTCAACATTAGCTGTATTGAGACATTAAGTTTAATGCCTATTGCCGAGAATATAAGCAAAAAACACAAGACAAATATTTTGAGTGCATGCAGCATTACAAAGTAAAAGAAAAAAATTTAATATTTACTCTTTCTGATTTTCAAAGTCATTTTATAATAATCAGTACTGCTCATTGCACACGTGGTCCGTGCCAACTAATTCTGTATTGCTTTTGTGTATACACTTTCTCTCCTGTTGGATTCTTTCTTTTCTTCCTTCCTCTCTCTCTCTCCCCCTCTGTCTAGCTCTACCACCATGTTTATCTCTTGCCTTTCTTTTGTTCAGTCCATCAACACAGGGTCCTTATGTCTCTTTGTATTCAGGTTCACAGAATAATGGCTTTAGAAAAGCTCAATAAATATTTGTTGGAAATTATAATTATGTAATGCATTAATATGGATCTTAAAGCCTATTTGCTTAGCTCTTTCTAATTTTAAACAAATTTTTTAATGTTTATTTAATTTTGAGAGAGAGAGAGAGAGAGAGAGAGACAGAGCAGGAGTGAGAAAGGGGCAGAGAGAGAGGAAGACACAGAATCTGAAACAGGCTCTAGGCTCTGAGCTGTCAGCACAGAGCCCGACGCAGTGCTCGAACTCACGGACCGCAAGATCATGACCTGAGCTGAAGTCAGCCGTTTAACCGACTAAGCCACCCAGGAGCCCCAGCTCTTTCTAATTTTCAAAGCATTTTCCCGTAAACTATTCTGAGTTTCTTTAGAGGATCTTAAGTAAAAAGGGGGGGGGGGGAAGGTGACGTTTGAAAAAGGAAAACATCTTTACTTCTTCATTTCAGGGCAATATCCTACCTCCAAGACACACTAAACACAGTACGTATCAGTCGAAATGTCACTGAACAAGCTCAAAGTCCTTCAGAACTTACAGACCAAACTGCTGCCTCTTCACTAGGCTCTCAGGTTCACACCTCTGCCCTCATTCTGCACTAGTTATTTACACACCTGTCCGTCCTACTCCTGTCGAGCAAAGTCTCACATCTTAGTCATCCTTGACTCACACACGCACCTAACAATACAGTTTTCCACACAGAAGGTACTTAATGTGTATTTGTTTGGTTTAGTAAAGGAGAAGCAAAACGAAGGTAAATAAAAAGGCTGATCTGAGGATACTACCACTCTCTCATTACCCAGATTTCCAAAGCCAAGTCAGGTGGCGCATCTATTCTGCCCCCTACCCCCATTCCCACCCCAGCAATGTACAAAGAGAGTTTTCTTCTATAAATTTTAGAAAGGGGCCTCCTCTGAGCCTTCCTTTTGTCCCCACCCATGAGCTTTGGAAGCAGTCTCTAATAAAAGTTCACATCCTTTCCATGTTCATTATCTTCACATGGTTTTCCGTGGATTGGAGCATCACGGGGCAAACGAATCACATACCATTAACTTCATATAAACACTTCCGAGGTCGGGGAGACAGATTCCGCTCTCTGCTCAGCTACTTCCACTTGTACAGCCTGGGACTTTGAGCAAATAAATGACTTGGACTCCCGGTGCCTGGAGTTTCTGCGTCTGCAACATGTAGGAACACACCCACCTCCTGGGGTTGACAAGACACTCAGAGGAGCCAGTAAAGGCCCACAAAGCCCAGAAGAAATTCAATCCTCACTGCTGCTGCTTGCTAGGCTAGGCTTCTCAGATTTGTTTTATTTTTCATTTTGCGTCTCTGTCTCAATGCATAATTTTGAACTTTTCCCAAAGATGTTTTGCATCAAACCGGGGTGAGGTGGGAAGAAAGAAAGAAAAAGAAAGAAAGAAAGAAAGAAAGAAAGAAAGAAAGAAAGAAAGAAA
>NW_026057581.1:19885452-19893901 GCF_023721935.1 Panthera uncia
AAAGAAAGAAAGAAAGAAAGAAAGAAAGAAAGAAAGAAAGAAAGAAAGAAAAAGAAGAAATGGATTAGGCAGTAAATATGAGGCATTTCAGAGGTTATTACAAGACCTAAAAGGGGCACCTGGGTGGCTCAGTAGGTGAAGCGTCCGACTCTTGATTTCAGCTCGGGTCATGATCTCACAATTCGTGGGATCGAACCCCATGTGGGGCTCTACACTGACATGGCAGGGCATGCTTGAAATTCTCTCTCTCTGCCCCTCCCCTGCTCTCTCTCTCTCTCAAAATAAATAAATAAACATTAAAAAAAAAAGATGTGAAAATAACACCTTGAGAGGATTCAAAGAAAGTGATACATTTTAACAACGTGAAAGAAATTTCCTAAAGAGATGAGAAAATTCAGAAAAAGATGTCCTCTTATCCTTCATGAAGCAGGAATGACTTATCAATATTTGGTCCTTACAAACTCAATACCACAATAAGGATTTGTATTTAGAATTATTCCCCTATGAGAAAACTTACATTCATTCTGAAGCCTAAAAAAAAATCATTGACAGGTTATCTGCTTATCCATCAAGAAGTCAGCTCCTTTTTAATTTTTTTCAGGTGCCAGATGAAGTCAGGGATGTTATGTTTGCATGTAAAAAATTTAGTTGCAGGGGCACCTCGCTGGCTCAGTTGGAAAAGCATGCGACTCTTGACATTGGGATCCCGAGTCTGAGCTCCACGATGGGGGCAGATATTACTAAAAAAATAAATAAACTTTCAAAAGTAAATAAAATGTTTTTTAAAAATGTAATTCCAAGCAAGAACTTAGACCTATTTGCAAAAGCATCATCATTTTCACGAAATGTAGATTTCACATCCATGAGGTCCTTGCAGGTTCTGGACCCGACCAGTCCACGCTGTTGGTGGTAAGATGTAAATTGCTGGGCGGCACTAACATTTTACAGGATGTTGCCTCAAAGGAGAGGCTCGCTGAGTCTTAGGGTCTGTGGGGCGGTGCCTTCAACATCAGAACCACACCTGACCATTTCCCACCAAGTGCAGGAGGGAGAAAGAAAAGCAAAGGGTGGGGCAGTGCCCTAAGCACCTGGGCCTCCAGAATGAAGCACTCCTTCTAGAACCTCCTCATCTGGAAAGACAGGTTGGCTGAGGGTTGAGTTAGACTCCCCAGGTCACACCCAAGCCCTCCTTTGCTCCACCCTAAGCAGTCAGCACTGAGGCATCAGGGGCATCAGCAGTTTTTTTTCTTCCCCAAGACATTTCAATCACCTGAACAACAATGAAATTATGCCCATATTTAGAGAAAAAAATTAACTGCTGTTGAAAGCTGCTTTGTAGGTCTGACCAACATGAGTTGGCTTAACACAGCATCATGCTGTGTTTTTTCCTTGGCAGATGGAAACCCTACTGGAGTATTAACAAAAGAATACATTGGTTATGAAATAAATATTTCACAGGAGTGCAACAGATTAAAAAGAAGCAAACACTCGGTTTAGGTAGAAGAGTTTACCAGGACAAAAGATGAATTTTTTTTTTTTAATGTTTATTTATTTTTGAGAAAGAGAGAGACAGAGCATGAACGGGGGAGGGTCAGAGAGAGAGAGGGAGACACAGAATCTGAAGCAGGCTCCAGGCTCTGAGCTGTGAGTACAGAGCCCGATGTGGGGCTCGAACTCACAGACCGTGAGATCATGACCTGAGCCAAAGTCGGAAGCTCAACCGACTGAGCCACCCAGGCGCCCCCAAAAGATGAATTCTAATAACTAGGATTTGATCTTTTCTTGATCCATTGTAGTATACTGGATTCAAGTGCAGCTCAACCACTAACCAGTTGTGTGACGCAGGCCAAATCATTAACTACTTTAACCTCGGTTTTGTATCTGTAAAATGGGAAGTTTGTCAGGAGGCTTAAGAAAACATATATAATACACCTGGCACACTGTAGGTGTTTGCCAGGTGATGGTAGCTATTATTAACCACTCATCTGATATTTTTATAAAATATGTAACTTACTCAAAGATAATAACCATGGAAGTGTTTGTTATCAGTCATAGATTGAGCTAAACTGAATCGTGCTTTGCAATCGCTTCCCAGAAAAATATTTAGAAGATCCATTCTGTGAGTCACCCGACTCCAGGCCTGTTTTCTCAGGCTCTCCCCGGCCTCTCACATCCAGTTCTCAGCCGAAGCTGCCACTCCACCCACCACATCTACTTTCCTATCCTGAGGCCAGGCCCCCACCCTCAGTCAGGCTTTCATCACCTCTCCACCCTGCTCACTGCTACCACAGAAACAGTGCTACAGCTCGCGAGGACAGTCTTATGTCCCTGTTCCTTCAACGTAGGAGACCATCACTGGCTTCGAAGAAAACCTGCGGTGGCTCCCCGCTACATTGTATCCACATTCCCCACCACCGAGTCAACGTCTCCCAGGCTCTGGCCACAACCTACCCTTCTTCTGAGTCTTCCTGCTTCCCACTTGCTCAAAAAGCAGACCTGCTGCTTTTTCACCTCCCAGACTTTCCTTCCCCTGGAATGCTCTCTCTGCCCACCCATCTTTATCAGCTGAAACAGTTCAACGTCTAACTCAGCACAACTTTCTTTATAAAATCTCACTAGTACCTCCAGTACAGTATGAGCTTCTCGGTCATTTACACCTTCTACTATCCTTTTGTATTATAGTACTTATTTTTCTTTAAAAAGCTATGTTCCTTTTAAGAAGTCTTTGGGGGTGCCTGGGTGGCTCAGTCAGTTGAGCGTCCGACTTTGGCTCAGGTCATGATCTCGAAGTCCGTGAGTTGGAACCCCGCATCGGGCTCTGTGTTGACAGCTCGGGGCCTGGAGCCTGCTTCGGATTCTGTGTCCCCCTCTCTCTCTCTGCTCCTCCCCCACTCATGCTCTGTCTCTCTGTCAAAAATAAATTTAAAAAAAAATTAAAAAAAAAGAAGTCTTTGTATTTTCACCTTTGACACTCCTTGACACCTAATACACAGCAGATGTTCAGTATTCACTGAATGACTGAATGAATGAATGAATGACTGGAATTGAGACTCTTTCATTGTTTAGATACAGGACTGTCCAGTCTAATACCCAAGGTACACATGGTCTAAAGGCACAGAATGACAGGAGGGCAAAGGTGAGAAGCCTTGGGTTCTCATGCCAACTTAGCCACGAGCGGACTCTGGGATTTAGGGCAAGTCTTACTTGACTTCTCTCTAAAGTGGAAGAGTGAGGCTTTATACACCTCGGCCCTCTCTCCAACTCTAAAATTCAATGCAAATGGACCTCTTTATCTCCTGCTAAGGAAGACACTTAGTTTAAAACAAACTTTAAAATATATATCAAATATTAAAATATAGATCACATGTATTTTGGCTTGGAAATCACGAGTTCTGGAGAGAAGTAAGCATTAACTTTATAACCGCATAGTTCTGAAGCTTAATGACTGTATTTGGCTTTTAATCCTCCTACAATATCCACACTTTGATCAGTGAGAGATCTAACTGTGGGGCTTTGTCTACCAAACTGAATTTTGCTACCAAATTTCACTACAGATTTATCATTTCTTTTAACTGTAGGAACAAGGCGACAGTAAGGTGGCTTTCATTGAAAGCAATATTAATGTAACATCCTATAAGAAAATCCAGTTTAAATTTTCAGAAATATATCTTACATCATCAAGCACATAACATTTACCAAACTTTATCAAGTAGAGCAAAAAACAGTTAAAGTAGTTGTGATTCCAGTCAGCCTAAAATAAAGAAAACACAAAAGGTGGGTGGGCACTGAAGAAGGAGAACCACAAATGAAATAAAATACTGTCTTAAGAACTGACAAGTGTTATCAATGCAAAGCACAGACACAGGACAGTGTTTTAAAGTCATTTTAAAAAGAAAAATAAGTCTTAGGCTCCTTACACACTCAAATTAGTTTATTTAGGGGAAGGTTAAATACAAACACGGATTGTTTAAAAAATCAGCAATCTAATTCTGCCAATAAAGTGGCAGTGTTTTAAAGAAACAAGTTTAAATTCAACCAGTAGTTCCATACAGGTTTTGGTGCTTTAAAAACAAACAAAAAAACTTCATTTAGAACAACTTTTGGTCAGAAAGCACTTATTAAATTCTTAATCCTTCTTCATTTGGCAGAGGGCAGTCAGGGTCATACATGGCATCCTACTTCTAGAAAGTACGTGCCGGGGGACAACAAATCCCTGGGCATAAAACCATTAAAAAAAAGGACCACACGAAACTGTGTGCGTGAAAGCCTCAAGTCTCCTAAGTCAGTCGCCATTATTTTTTTAAATGCAGAAGTCAGCAGTTGCAGGCAATGTTTTCGTGTGCTAATTCTTGAATCCAGCAAGGGTTAGCGGCACCACTAGCCGGGGAGCCAGGCTGGGAGAATCTCCATTACTGGATCACGGAAGAATGGCCCCACAATGACTCAGGCCTCCAAGCAAGACACCCCGCTGCCCTAGCAGATCCACCTCAAAGTGCAGAAAAACACCCCTCCCCAAAAGTAAGTAATTCTAAACTCCAGTCTGTTTCCCCTTCTCAGAGAGACTTAAAACTTGACATGTTTATAAACAGCGCTTAGGTTGGAAAATAATGCTATGAGAAAACATTGAGCCCCCTCAAAATGTAGTGTTTCCACAAAGAATCCTTATAAATCATGTATCTTTATGTAGTTCATTAACCAATATAGTAATTCATTACAAATTTACTTCTACAAGGAGCCAAGGGAGTGAAATGGTCAATTAACAGTAATATTTATTGTCAATTTAAAATATAAGGACTCTAGATTAACAGGTTCATATTTTTTAAAAATATAAAATGAAAATAAAACACTTGGTTCGTAAAATGCCAGAAAACACTGCTGCTCAAGAATCCTTGCAAAATTCTGACTTGGATTTAAATGGGTAGATGAAAAGAACGTCCTTCCCAAATACAGGAAGACTGAGAGGGGAAAGTGGAGTTTCGGATTTAAATGCTTGGCCAAGTTTTAAAACAAGGTTAAAAATCAAAGTGATAACTAGTAAAATTTTCTCCCCATTCTTCCTACTACTTGGCACATTTTTCCTGGAAATCCCCAGGCGCATTTTGTTCAGAAAACAAGAGCGCCAAGGCTAAGACAAGTCTTCGCTAACTCTAAAAAGAGAAAATAAAATGTCAAGATGCTCGGGGAAAATAAATATATAAATAAATCGAAGCAGAAAACAGGTCGCAACTCGACTGGTCCTGCCTTCAAAACTGCTGGTAAAACAAAAACCCCCTGGAGTGTATTCAGGTTGCTCCTCCCCAGCCTAAGGCCACAAGGCAGGGTAAATAATCTTCTGGAACGCCGGCCTGTTTCCCAAAAGCCCTGCTGGGGAAGGGCTTGCAGGGGGCGGGGGGAGGGCGCGGACCGCGAAATTCTCACGGCTGCCGTGGGCATCCCAAGTCCAGCTCTAGGGACCGAGTCAATGCAGCCTCATGATCTTCCCCCACCCTCCCAAATGACCCCCGCGATCAGTTTCCGCGATGTTTCTGAGAAGACCCTGCCCCCATCCCGCAGGGCCCCCGACTGGGCCCCCTGACCAGGACAGGCTCCCAGCGTCGCGGGCTCGCGCTGTGAGAAGCGGCGCCCTCCGCGCCACAGGTCCCCGCTCCCGCTCGCCGGCTCCAAAAGCCAACCCTGCGCCCGCACTCTGCTAGCAATACACCGAGGTCGTTCCTCCGAGTTTTAAAAGGAGGAGACAAAGGGCGCAGGCTCGGGGCCACAGGTACGCTCGCCGGCTGGGACTGCGGCGCAGCGGGGCCAGGGCGACCGGAGCGTCCCGGGTGAGCTGGGACCTGGGGCCGGCCCGCTGCCCCTGCGGGGAAGCTCCATTGGGTAGCAGGGGAGGCCCAGGCGGGGCCTTCTCGGGACCAGACCCCGCGCGGCCGGACGCACGGCCTCTACACAAAAGCCCTTGGCTGGCGCAGCAGCCCTGGCGCCTGAGCTGGGGTGGTCTCGGGGTGACCAGGAATCTGGAGTAAGCCACTGGAGCCCGAGGAGCTCCGAATCCGACCCTGGCTAGCCGGAGCCCCCGCTGCTTTACTATTCTACTTTTGGTTACAGTTGGAGAGATTGGTTTTGTCGTTGCGGCCCCGCCCGCCCGACCTCCCACCTGCCGGCGGGGACAAAAGGGATGCCAGCCGGACCCGGCGGCGCAGGGGGCAGTCCGGGAGGCAGAGACCCCCACGGCCCGGCCGGCCTGCGGCGTCCTCCTGCACGCCTCGCTGGCCAGCCTCCAGCCCCGGCTGGCAGGAAGGGAGAAGGGCGGGACCGAGAACCCGTTTGCAGGGAAGGAGCCGCTCCGCTCCCCGCTCGCACACACACCCACCCGGCTGTGCGCAGCGCACAGGGCGGCAGGACACCTGGCTCTGCCACGGCGCGAACAAGCAATGCTTTCATGAACTCGAGCAAAACGGCTTTCCTTTTTCTGGACCTGGCTTTTCTCGTCGGTCAGAGGAGGGAGGGCTCGGTGCCTCCCTTTCCTAACATGCTGGGGTTCGGCAAGGAGAGTATGGAGACCCCCCCCCACCCCCCCGGTCCCAGGCTCCCGGTGCTTGCCCGACGGCCGGTACCCACCAGTAGCCGTCCGAGTTCTGGTCGGTGACCGTGCAGCGCCGGGAGTAGTACATCCTGCTGGTGCCCCCGCCGCCGCCACCGCCGCCCCCGCCGCCACCGCAGGTCACCTCGTAGCGCAGGTCCGGGCCGGACTCGGCGCGGGTCATGCGACCCAACGTGTTGATCCGCGGGTGGGAGCCTCCGTTGCAGCTCATGTTGGCGAGCACTCAGAGAGCCGCTCAGCGCCGAGGCATAAGCGAGGGCGGGCCGGCTCGGAGAAGGTGGAGGGGTTCAAAAGAGAGGCCCCAAGCCGGGAACTGGGGTGGGCGCAGAAGGGTCGCGGGGACGCTCCTCGCCACCAGGGCCGTCCCGGCCGCTGCGAGCGCGGCGCGGCGGGCGGAGGTCGGGCGCGGGGACGACGACGGGCAGGGACCAGGCGCGGGAGGAAGAGCTGTGGCTCGGAGGGCGGCGAGGGCTCAGAGGAGCTGGGTCGCGGTTGGGTGTTGGTGTTGGTCGGTGGGGGCGCGAGTCTCCTCCCCGCTGGCACCCGGCACCGAGGCCACACCTGGCCGGTTTCTTCCCAGGGCGGGGTGCGCCCGCCGCGCCTCCCCGCCCCCCGCGGGTGTCACCGACGCGCTCGGGCCGCCCCTCCCCACCTGTGCCCGCCGGCCCGCGGCTCCGCCCTGCGCCTCCGAGGCCCGAGGAACGCGAGCAGGGGCGGGGTCCCCGAGACCCGAGCGCCCCGGGCGCGGCCACCGTGGGGAGGACTTGCGCTGGCGGGGGCCGCTCGCTCAGCGCTTCGGCTGCAACCGCCGGGAAAGCGCGGCCCCTGCTTTTCAGGATTTCCTCGGTCCCCGGGCGGAAGTAAGCCGAAAAATGAGGGCCATTCGATTGGACTGTTACTTATTAAACATTTACTTTTGCCAATCCCTTGAAACCGTGCCAGCCAAGCTTTGAATAGAAACATAATTGAGAAGAGCATGCTTAGATGATGAAATTTTTGTTTGGGGAGTTTTTATGAATTTTTGTATTCCAGTAATCCAGAAAAATTGTCTCGGAAGTTCGATTTCCGACGTGTAAAACGATTTTTACACGGAGCCATCACTTTCTGGAGAAGTTTTCACCATTAGTAATGCATTTCCTTGCTATGAAGATAGAGAAGAAAACACTACCCACTTTCTACGAAGTATTGGGAAAATCTAAGTTGTAGTTTATTTTATTTTGCCTGTTGATGGTCATTTGGAACAAGAAATTGCAAAGGACTTCCACCTTTAGACTCACTTTTCAGATTTTGCGAAAGAGCCTTGGGAATGCTTATCTCGCGCCCCCGAGCACCTTCTCTCAAGACCCATCCCTTGCGAAAGTCAACTTTTGCCACAAGTCAGTGGCGGAGGCATTCCTGGGACTTTAGTCTAAATGAAAGCAGCGAAGAGCCTGGACAGACATCATCCACTTGGTACAGACGAGTAACTCTGAGCCAGAACATTCCAGCAACTTACTTACTCCGGGGCCCCTCCCAGTTAGTGGCCAGGGGTAAACCACACTGCAGTCTCTGTGACCATGATTGAGGTACAGGCTCAGTCACACTATACACAAAGAGCTGTTTTTACAATTTGGAAAACTGTTAAAATTACTCTTTAATAAACACCATTTAAAGGTCCTGATAATAAATATTTGTCATCTTCCCTAGCAACATCCGTTAACTTAACTTCTTATACAATATACTGAAATGTTTAGAACTGAAAACAAAAATGGAGCTACATTTGTAAGTTGTGACGGCAGCCGAGGAGTTTTCTCATATTGTAGTTCCCCTAGTTATATATATATATATATATATATATATATATATATATATATA
>NW_026057581.1:19894301-19916261 GCF_023721935.1 Panthera uncia
ATAGGCTCCAGGCTCCGAGCCATCAGCCCAGAGCCTGACGCGGGTCTCGAACTCACGGACCGTGAGATCGTGACCTGGCTGAAGTCGGACGCTTAACCGACTGCGCCACCCAGGCGCCCCTAGGCGCAAAATTTTTTTAATTTTTCTTAACGTTTATTTACTTTTGAGATAGAAAGAGACCGAGTGTGAGTGGGGGAGGGGCAGAGAGAGAGGGAGACACAGAATCCGAAGCAGGCTCCAGGCTCTGAGCTGTCAGCACAGAGCCGGACTTGGGACTGGAACTCACAAACTGCGAGATCATGACCTGAACTGAAGTCTGTGGGTCGCCCAACCGACTGAGCCACCCAAGTGCCCCTAGGCACAAATCTTTAACAAATGAATTGCCCTGTTCTTTTTCTTCACAATCCACCACAGAGTTGAGTTGACCAGCTTAAGCACAATGAGATAAAAGCTTACCACTGTTAGCACACTCAGTAATTTCCATCATTGTGTCACTTTCCACTTTTTTTTTTAGTAAATGTGAATGTGATAAAGTTTAAATTCAGATGATCACACGAACACTGATGTACAGGCAGGAATGGTATTTCCTCTGAAAATTGAATATTCAATGGCTGGATGTTAGTATCAGCACAAATAGCTCATAATATCCATTGGTTGGAGCGGAGAAAAGCCATTTGGGATGCCACGGCATAATGCACATAATTTGCTCTGGGATGCTTTGCCCCTATGCATCTCATTTGTTCAGCAAATAATTATATAACCTATTATATGGGAGGGCCAGTGTTAGACTTTGGAAAATACAAAGATGAATAAGGCACAATCACTGCCATTAAATATACAGTAAAACTTGAATTAAAAAGATTCAGGGATTCCTTTATTCTAATAATGTGTAATAAGAAGGTCATGCAATTGCACAGAATTCTCCTTAAAAACAAGACACATCTGTGAACCACATCCCAGTGACGACCAAAGCTCCACCTAACTCACCGGCTACACATAGACCCAACGCCACCCAGACTCACAGCCCTGTTCAATCTGTTTACAAAACAGGAGAAGAGGTGAAAAGTACAATCCACCAATTACACACCTCTGGCTGCCATTACTTCACAGCCTATCTTCTGACTTCCTGAACTCCTTTAGGTATTCCCGGGAAGGCAAATAGCTTCCAGCTAACCAAACATTCCAGGTTTGGGAAGACAATGGCTTCCATTTATCTTTCTCTAAGGATGATAAAGGAAGAGAAAAGGATGAAACAGAAGATTGACATGAGAGATGGAATCCAGATGTACACACATCAGTTGTCCAAACTGGCTCATCTCATGGAAGGCTCCACGGTGAAGTTGGGGATCAGAGGACCATAGTTCTGATCTTTGTGCCACAATTTACTTGGGCAAGAGCTCAATTTCTTCACGTGCAGGAGGGAAACAATAATACATACCCTGCCAACTTTATAATATGTGAACATTCTTGAAAATAGAAATATTGTATAAAGCTAAGGTATCACCCATGAAACCAAAAGCTCTTTGCTAGCTGTGAAATTTTAACCTTTAGTGTTTTTGTCTTTAATCCCCCATGAATCAATAAAACTCCCTTTGGGAGACATTTAACGTTCATTAATTTTAAAAACAATTAAGCATCTACTATGTGCTACACAATAAGCTCAGCACTGATCACATGAAGGTGAGTAAGGCAGGGTTCCTGTTCTGTGGGATATCACATTTGTAATAGGAAAAATAAATCACTGCAATATGTTGCATATGTTATTACAAAGGTATGTTTATAGAACTGTGGGAGCACAGCAGAAGGTTTAGCTTGTTTCTTACCACCAAGTTCTAAAAGGTCCCAATCCAAAATCTGGCAAAGTCCTCACGAGCTGACCTGACTAAGGTCAGCTATTTTTTTCCCTGCCACTTGTAGATACCTCCCCTTGTACTGTTAGAGATAGATCACTGACATGTAACTTTCTCTCGGGCTGCCCTTAGAGATGACCTTGTGGTTAGGTAAGAGGCATCAGTCATATCTTGAGCATATTTTTGAAACTAAACAGAGCACCTTGATTTCAATGAGATTAGGAGGGATCATTTACTTGCTCAAAATCCCATGGGAACTCTCATATCTCTATGTTGGTTAAATGATATCCCTTGGCCACAGAGAAGATTTACAACCCATGAGTTAAAATGGCTATTCTGCCTGCCAGGGGAACAGTATTTTAACAAATGATAACCGCAGAAGCTAGGATTGGAACTGTAATGCCAGTAAAATGCCTATTAAAATAGCAGATAATTTAATTCTTGGTAATTGCATATACCTTTGCCTTTTCTTTCTTACTCTTCCATTTGTATGAATAAATTAGAATCCTCCACAAATAATTAAATCTGGGTTCTCAATATCCCCAAAATAAGATTGATCTCTCCTTCTTCAAGTTGAAACTACTCATTGCAGAAAGCAATTTGATAAAGCATATAAATTTCATTTCAGAAATAGGAAAACGTTGGCAAAACATATACATTAGCCCCATTCTACTTTTATTATCCTTGGTTCAAATGTCCTTCAGGAACATGAAGGTGTTTCTGTTTGTAGTGGTTTTCCGTTTTTACCAGGAGAAGGTGGTTAACTTTTTAAAAAATTTTAAAAGCTGAGAAAAACATCTCAAATCCATTTTCTGCCACTGTAGTGAAAAGATTTTGTTGTTGATGCCACTTGTTTGGGTTTTCACACAGGTGATATCTAATAAATGGTACTATCCTTTTTTTTTTTTTAAGTTTGTTTATTTATTTATTTTGAGAAGACAGAGATAGCATGAGTGGGGGAGGGACAAAGAGAAGGGGAGACAGAGAATCTCAAGCAGGCTCCTCACTGTCAGCACAGAGCCCAACACGGGGCTCGAACTCATGAAACCATGAGATCATGACCTGAGCCGAAACCAAGAGTCAGACGCTTAACAGACTGAGCCACCAACGTGCCCCTATCATTTAGGTTTTAAGAGTATGTTTTTTGACTGCCTCTAATTGGATAGCATGGATACTGGGGATTCATCCGTCCTGTCCTGCCTGATCCTCTTTTTCATTAAGAGCCCAAGTTGCAAGGTAGGGCGTCTTGAGGTTAAGGGTATGAATGATGGTGAGCACAGCTATGGACCACCTAGAGGCCACCCTACCCTTGGCCAAGTGACTTCTGACCCACCAACCTAAACAATAACTCACATTAATTTTTAGTAGGTAAGCCACACAGTCAATAAATATAATACACATGCCAATTAAGTTAGCCTTTTCAATATGCTCTCAAAGTAATTTTTTAAGCTTGCCATGATTGTTAGGAATCGTCAATCTGTCATGTTGGGACTGGAACACTTACTCAGACTTCTATAAATATAAAACCAGGATGCAGATTATTGCTGGTAAAGCCAGTTATCAGCAAATGTCACATCAATATACAATGTGCTTATAGCCACATGAAGAAAATTGTGACTAGCTACTTAGCCTTTACAGGAGGAATTCAAAATTTATGTTCCATAGAGAATTTCTGAAACAAAAGCTGCCTTAAAGAATTTTTATACCTATTCTTCTCAAAACTTTTAGAGCCTTGGAACTCTCTTTATAAAAGAAACCCTATGAGAACAGCCAGCAATCGAAATAGATCATGATAGTGCCAGACTAGTCATAGCTTGGTGGAACCCAGTATCCACCCATGGGACCTGCCCCATGCCTTCTGATGCTCTGGCCCCAGAAAGATTTCCCCAACGAAAGTGCCATATAAACTAAAATCCACATTTTATTTTCTTTTGTTTTTAGTTTTTTTAATGTTTCTTTTTGAGGGAGAGACACAGAGTGTGAGCAGGGGAGGGAGACACAGAATCCAAAGCAGGCTCCAGGCTCTGAGCTGTCAGCACAGAGCCTGATGTGGGGCTTGAACTCACAGACCATGAAATCATGTCCTGAGCTTCAGTTGGGCACTTCACCAACTGAGCCACCCAGGCGCCCCCAAAACACACATTTTAATGAAAGAAAATAGTCCTGGAGAGGTTAAGACAGTTTCCTGAGTGATTTAATAAATAAAATATTAGAATTCTGTCTGTTTCTGGCCTCATGCCCTTTCCACTATGTCAAAATTCCTGTACAATCAGACATGAAAGCATATTATTTCTGAGCAGTGATTTGTTATCAGTTTAAACCCAACAAACTATCCTGTTGATTGTTATCCTCCTACACTAGACATATAGGATGTCTGGAAATTCAGTAAAAGTAATCAGCCTGCTCTACAGAAGTCACACCAAAAAAACGTGTTCATTATTTTTAGTCCTGTTCTTATAGCATAGGTGAGGTGATTGTTTTTCCTGGTGTCTTTAAATCACAGTGCATATTTTTGTTTAGTTTTAGTTTTTTTTTTTTTTAACATTTATTCATTTTTGAGAGACAGAGAGAGACAGAGCGCAAGCGGGGGAGTTGCAGAGAGAGAGGGAAATACAGAATCCGAAGCAGGTTCCAGACGCTGAGCTGTCAGCACAGAGCCAATGCAGGATTCAAACTCACCGACTGTGAGATCATGACCTGAGCTGAAGTCGGATGCCAGCTGACTGAGCCACCCAGGCACCCCTAGTTGTTTTTCTTTTTTTTTAATACAGCTTTCATCATTTAGAAAAAGTGAAATTAGAGATTCATATACAAACAACGTAAAATCAGGATAGAAACAAAGCCATAGATGATCTGATATCTAACTTTGGGTAGAGTGTAATGGAAAGGAAATGTCACCTAATCTCTGAAGTGACCATCTTTCAAAATTAGAGACATTCGTAAGCAAAATAGCAAGTTCCTGCAATCATTATCATTTTATCATCAGGAAGGATTTATTGCATGTATATTGTTTCCCTGCTGCAAAGAGAAATATCCACATAAGGGAATTTAAAGAGTAAGTTCCTATCTTTAACTATCTTGACATCTAAAGTATCTAAAGCAGGAGACAAAATATGAAACATAAACCAAGTGCTAGTATTCACAAAGACACAATAAGTGAGCATCTAAACAGAGCGGTAGCTGGAGAGAAAAATTCTCAGCTTCAGTAGACTCTCCTGATCTAGGGTTGAAATAGTTTCATTTTGTCGGAGACTTGGTAAGATTACAGATCTCAGGGAAAAAAACTCTATGCAGATTCTTCCACAGCACCCAGAAAAAAACTGAGGTGACAAGAATTTACGTTCCTTATCAAATTCCCAGCCTATGAGGGGCAAAATCTAGATTAGACCTGAGAGTTTGCTAGCAAATCAAGTAAAATATTTGCTTAGAAGGATGAATCCAAAGTTGGGGTTTTCCCCCCATCATTGTAAAAGTATGTTTGTTTGGTGTAAAACAAACAAAAACTCACAAATGGTAGAAGGGAATGCAGAGAAGCTAAGAAAATTTTGTCTATAATTATACCACCCAGATGAAGTGATCACACTATGCATTTTTGGTAGATTTCCTTCCAGTTTTCTTTTCCACTGAATTTCTTACCTGATGTCAGATTATATAAATTTGTTTCCAGCATTAATTTAGCATTATACCATGAACATTCCCAGCCTCATCTAAAATGTCTTATTAGCATTATTTTAAAAGGTGTGTACCATTTTGTTGTTTTTAAAGGTTCTTTTAAAGTGGCTATCTGCAGATCCTGGAACGTCCTATACGAGAGATCCTCCCCATTCTAGAATTTTTCACATCAGTGGCAAATAGTATCCACTGCGGATGGAAAATGAGACAGGGTGAGGCAGAAATGAAGCAGTGAGCCATCGCTTCATGGAAGACAGTCACAACAGCATCAAACATGTTTAGGACAACAATCCTGCCCTGTCATAGCCCAGCAAGTCCTTGCAGGGTCTTCTGGCAATCCTTCTGTAGCCCTCAGTATAAGGGTTACAGACCTCAGAAACCAGAGGTTTGTTTCCTGAAACCTTGAGTAATCCATGGAAATGGGTGCTGTGGAAGCTCTAAGAGACTGGGCCACTTCTGGTTTCTTTAATGAGCTCCTCAGGATTTAGTGAACTGAACACTCATCTCCAAATGAGAAACCTTCCCTTTAGCAAGCTTTGGATTCAAGAAAAAGTCATGCACATCAGGAGGAGAGCCCACAGGATTGTTTCTTCTGCCATCAATTAATGCCCGTTGCAACAAATTCAACTGGATCTGATTTGTGTGTTTTTTACTGATTGGCAGAAGTTTCACCTGGAACGTGCAAACCATGCTGACGTCAGACAGAAACGTTTCACATTTGGGAAAGAGAGCACAGATCTGTAGCAGTTTCAGCAAACCTGCGAAGCAGTTCTGTCTTGCAAAGGTGGGTGTGGAGAGCGACGCGCCATTCTGCCAGTCTCGTTAAACCTGTCTGGTAGCTCCCTGAAGTTTTAACTGCTTAACAATTTGGCTTCAGGTGGAATCAAGCAAAGCATCTGGAGTCCTTTCCCACCAAGGTACTGAGGAGACATGTCACCTGTCATCTCCAAACAATCTTTTATTTTGCTTCACTGAGTAAGGGAAAAATAACCTCCTGATTCAAAATCAGAATTACTGCATCCTAAAACAAAAAAATCAATATTTCTGTTGGTTTTGCAGCAGTGAGAAAATATGTAATATACAAAAGGAGGGTTTTTTAAAACCTTTTTAACTACAAAGGGAGTTGTCTTTGTAAGAGGGACTTATATTAATATGAAAAACATCTTCATCCCAGTGTTATCAATACAAATAAATGTTAAGAAAATGAATGTGTTTATATAATCAGGAATGTAGAAAGAAGGCAAATGTATTGTAAAGTAAAACAAACAAACAAACAAACAAACAAAATGATGGGGGCCCTGGTTGGCTTAGTCCATAGAGCATTTGACTCTTGATCTCAGGGTCATGAGTTCAAACCCCATGTTGGGTGTGGAGCCTATTTGAAAAGAATAAATAAATTTTAAAAAATTAAAATTCATTTTTTTGAGAATTCACCTAAATTTGGTTGTTTCAGTTTATTCATTTATATTGAAGTTAGTTAGTATACAGTGTATTATTGGTTTCAAGAGTAGAATTTAGTGATTCATCACTTCCATATAATACCCAGTGCTCATCCCGACAAGTGCCCTCCTTATACCCATCACCCATTTAGTCCATCCCGCCACCCACTTCCCCTCCAGCAACCCTCAGTTTGTCTAAGAGTCTGTTATGGTTTGCATCCCTCTCTGTTTTTATTTTATTTTTCCTTCTCTTCCCCTGTGTTCATATGTTTTGTTTCTTAAACTCTACATAAAAAGTGATTCATTTCTTTAAAAAGGCAATTTTTAAGCCACATATACAGTGTGGTCAGATTGTTTACATTAAAAAGTATATGTTAGAAAAGACATATGAAGTTGATCTTAAGGTGTAGAGGTTATTGATGGGAAGTGGCTACATAGAACACTTACTTGTTGGAGTATACATTTCTAATAATAGATTTTTAAAATAAAGGTATGCAATTTTGTAGGAAAATGGTAGCTTCCATATCTAGTTTTGAAAATGAAGGGGAGATTCCCCAATACTTGAGTCATAAAAATTTGGTGTTCATCAATGTGAGAATAAAAATTATAAATTCATTTATTTCTACAACACCTTACAGGGTTGTTTTTTTTTTATTTTTAAAAATTTTTTTTCAACGTTTTTTATTTATTTTTGGGACAGAGAGAGACAGAGCATGAACGGGGGAGGGGCAGAGAGAGAGGGAGACACAGAATCGGAAACAGGCTCCAGGCTCCGAGCCATCAGCCCAGAGCCTGACGCGGGGCTCGAACTCACGGACCACGAGATCGTGACCTGGCTGAAGTCGGACGCTTAACCAACTGCGCCACCCAGGCGCCCCACCTTACAGGGTTTTTAAAAAAATGTTTTAATTGTAATAAAATAAATATAATTTAAAATTTACCGTTTTAATCGTTTTTGAATGTACAATTCAGTGGGATTAAGTATATTCACAATGTATGCAACCACCACCACCCATTGCTAGAACTTTTTCATCATCTGGAACAGAAACTCTGTACCCATTAAACACTAACACCCTTATCCCCTCCTCTAACCCAGCCCCTGGGAACATCTGTTCTATTTTCTATCTCTATAAATTTGACTATTCCAGACTCCTTGTATAAGTGAATCATACAATATTTGTTATTTTTTGTCTGGCTCATTTCACTGAGAATGATGTCTTCAAGGTCCAACCACGTTGTAGCCTGGGTCAGAATTCCCTGCTTTTTAAGGGCTAAATAATATTCTATTATATGTATAGACCACATTTTGTTTATCCATTCATCCGTCAGTGGACATTTAGGTTGCTTCTACCTTTTGGCTATTACAAATAATGCTACTATGTTGTTTTTTAAGTAGTAAAATTATTATAAACTTACTCTTCCCTTTATAACTTCCCCTCTTCCCAGAATTAATAACTGTGCTATTTATTTATTTATTTATTTATTTATTTATTTATTTTTGCTTCACTATCTGTTATTACTAATTTATTCCCAAACTCTCCCCTAGTTGAGTAAATATTTTCTCAACACAAACATCCACAACAGGTATTCTGTTAATTTCATCTTCTTAAAGAAATCCTTCCTGGTTGGGGGGGAGGGGGTGGTGGTGGGAGATGGGTGAACTGAGAGAAGGAAGTCAAAAGACAAACTTCCAGTTACAAGGGCACCCGGGTGGCTCAGTTGATTAAGCGTCTAACTCTTGGGTTTCAGTTTAGGATCTCATGGTTTGTGAGTTCAAGCCCCCCATTGCACTGTGCTGACAGTGCAGAGCCTGCTTGGGATTCTCTCTCTCCTCTCTGCCCTTCCCCTGCTTATGCTCTCTCTCTCTCTCTTTCATTCTCAAAATAAATAAGCATTTGAAAAAAAAAAAACTTCCAGTTACAAAATAAGTCATGCGGATATAATGTACAGCATGGTGACTATAGGGATTTTAAATGTTTGTTTGTTTGTTTGTTTGTTTTTAGAGAAATAGAGCTGAGGAGAGGCAGAGGGAGAGAGAGAGAATCCCAAGCAGGCTCCAAACTACCAGAGCAGAGCCTGATGCATGGCTCGACATCATGAACTGTGAGATCCTGACCTGAGCTGAAATCAAGAGTCAAACACTTAACTGACTGAACCACCCAGGTGCCCCAACATGGTGACTATAATTAATAGTACTGTGTTGCATATTTGAAAGAGAGTAGGTCTTATAAGTTCCCATCACAAGAAAAACATTTTTTATTGTAACCATATGTGGTGATGGATGTTAAACTAGCTTGTGATTAAAAAAAAAAAATCCTTCCTGGAATCTTACGGCTTGCTCTAATCTGAGCTGACTGCTTCTCAGACCCGCTTCTCCACAGTTGACCTGGGAGATCCTTCACTGTCACCCTTCCTTTGCCTGCTGTGTGTTGGTTATATCTTCTGTTTTCTGGATCCTATGTCTTTCATTCTCTTGGTTTATTCCCTCATTTTGATGGCACTTGCCTTCCACCAACCTTACTGAGAAAAACTGCATGGGAGATACCTTTTTTTGAGAACTCGTGTGTCTGAAAGTGTCCTTATTCCACCGCATACTTGACTGATGATTTGATGGAGTACAGAATTCTAGATTGGAAATCATTTTCCCTCAGATTGTCAGAAGCACTGGCTCTATTGACTTCTGTTTGCAGAGTTGCTGCAACCACTCTGAGCTCTGAACCACTCTGGTTCTCTGTACATTTTACAAAACTTTCAGTAATCAGGATGTTCTACTATTTTTAGATAATAAAATTTAGGGAGTTCCACCTAAACGCCATTCTTGTTTGGTCCCCAGTGCAGGAGAAAAAGAGTATATTATGGTTCTCAG
Source organism: Panthera uncia (assembly GCF_023721935.1). NCBI lineage: Eukaryota > Metazoa > Chordata > Mammalia > Carnivora > Felidae > Panthera > Panthera uncia. The sequence goes on from NW_026057581.1 coordinate 19,904,129, forward strand.
AGACAGGAACAAAGTCAGCAGTCATTAAACATGGCAGTTATTGGAAGAAGAGGAAAGTGTATATTTTTTTTAATTTAACACATACGGTAAATAAATGAGTGAATCTTCCTTATGAGTAGGAGAAAAGAGGGCCCTTTTTTCCTCTCTTATCCTTCTTTCTTCCTTCCTTCCTTCCTTCCTTGCCTCCTTCCTCCCTGCCTCCCTCCCTTCCCATCTCTCTTTGTCTTTATTTCTTTCCAGAGATGGTTTCTTTATCTGAGAAAAATCATTTCCTCCACGGAGACAGACCTCTCTCCCGGAAATGTAACAAGAGCAAGCAGCCTGCTCTAACTCTACTTCCTAGGCTCCACCTACTTGCTCCTGGTCAAATTAAAATGGAGTGGCAAGAGAGGTCCACAAGTCCACCCCAGTGACAGGAGAAGGAGGAGTGACCTCACCAGGCTTCACCTGTGCTCTTTATCACCAGGGGAGCCATCGAGCACCTGCTGCCCATCCCTTCTCACTAGGTCAGCCCCACCCCCCACCCCTCACCTGGCTCTCACTCTACCTCATCTAATTCACCTTTTTCCATTCAAGTGAATCTCTCCTGCTGGCAATTGAGCTGCCTCAGTTCAGTTTCACATTCCATAGATTAATCCATTCCATAGAGTAATCCATTTCCTAACCCTAACCACTGTTTATCTCCCAAAATCTCTAAGAAAACAAAACCCAGCCTGGTCCCTAAGTCACCTTTACTTCTTGACTAAGTTAATGCCAACATGCTCCATACATCTCATCAATGTAACCTTCTGATTTAAGCTGGTCTCCTCTCCAGCTAAACACTCACCTACAATGAAAATGAAAATGTCATTGTGTATATTTCAAGTGTCACTATGCATGTTAGTAAATGGTTTCAATGGCCATATTAAAAATTCATAAAGGATAGAGAAGACACAGGGACTACAGCCCTTCCCTTACTCTGTCCTTTGTCTCTCTTTGTTCCCATAGTGGTCACAATGGACAGGGACTTGATCATGTCCTATTCAGAGTGGATTGCCCCATTCTCTTCCCCACTCCATACCACACACCAGCACCAGACTAACCTTATGGAAAGTTCTCCTCATGTTCTTCTTCTCCTCAAAACCTTCCTGGACTCCCCACTGTCAGCAGATAAGAGACACACTCCCCAGCCTGCCATTCCAAGCCCTCCACAACTGTATTCCAATCTACCCTCTACACACACTGTGTTTCCCTGCCTCCATACCTTGGTTCGTACCCATCTCCCACTGTAATGCCCTCCTACCTTTTCCACACATTCTGTTAGGTTCTTGTCAAGTCTTCCTCCTTTATGAGATCCTCCCAGGTCACCAAAGTTTGTGGTTCATTTTCAAAGTTCATCTAATCATCTATCTGTCTATCCATCCATTCCTTCATTTAGTAAAAAAAAAAAAAAAAAAAAAAAAAAAATTTGAGTACTTAACCAAGCATTGTACTAAATTTTGGGGAAGCAAAAATAAATAAGTCATCCTCCCAATGCTGGCAGGATTGACAATATAATAGAACAGATAGTAGCTACCATTTACTGTGAACATACTATATACCAGGTATAGTACAAAGCATTTAAAACATTTTGCCATAGTTATCTTCAGAATAACACTGTGAGGGAGGTATTGAGATTCTGATTTTATTGATGATAAAATGGAGTCTCAGCAGTGTCAGGTTACCTGTCCATGGTCATTCACATGGTAATTAGCAGAGCCAAGAAAAAGAGTCTATAAAAACCTGTCCTAAGGTCTTGACTCCTACGTGACACATTCTCTCTCACCACACTACCCACTTCTTTCTCTTTCTCTCTCCCCATTCCTTCCTCCCACTCTTTCCTCTGAGCTCAAAGCATTTGACAATTTTGATCACGTACTACACATTTTCTCTTCACATTTCCTTGACTGGTTATTTGATATTTTGTATACTTATACCATATTTCCCCAATTAGAGTTGCAAATGCCAAGAGACAGAGGGAATTAGGAGAGGATGGGATAAAAAATATGACTTTTACAGAGTAGGATTAATATATTTGTTCCACTTGTAATAACACCTTTGTAATGTCAACACCTCAATACTTTATTGAACTAGGAGGAGATCATCCATACATTAAATACAAATCACTAACACTTGCAAACAATGACTCCCAAACTTTTAAATTATGAGGACCATTTTATTGTTAAAAATTGCAAACCTGCACGTAAGCAAAGTTACACTTCTGACTGCAACTGACAGAGCAAATACAACTGTGTATCTCAATACTGTTGGAAATAATACACGTAGGTATAAAATATTATTTATGCAGTTATATTTAATGCTTGCAAACCCATGACAAACGCTTCTGGTCTCTTCAGGCATCCACATCGCAGAGACTAGAAACCACTGATATGAGTTTGCTGACCCCGAGCTGAGAGTAGACAGGATGATGTCACCTTGTAAAGTGCATTCTTCCCTTCTGAGTCCAGAATTCTTTTATGAAGAGGAATCTTAATTTAGGGCAGAGCTCTGACTTATATGTGTCTTCTGTATTCAACAAGAATACAAAAGGGGGTTGGGTCCCAGCTCACTGATTACGCAATGCAATTAGTACAGGTGTTAATGGGATTAACAGTAGTGGATTCAGTGGAACAAATTTATACCCAATTCAGCAAATTCATTTTAACTGGCACTTACCTCTCCATAATACAGATCTCACAAAAGTTTGAGCTAACAGATATGGGTTCGGTCAAAGCTGAAAATGTACTAATTGTCAATTGATAACAGAATGGATGCCATGGGAAGAAGAGAATCACCCTCTCACCTCTCTTGCCTTCTGTAGAAACTTTTATCATAAATCTTTGCATTTTATCTAAAGGCAAGGCACGCCTGGATGGCTCAGTCGGTTAAGCGGCCAACTTCGGCTCAGGTCATGATCTCGCGGTCCGTGAGTTCGAGCCCCGCGTCGGGCTCTGTGCTGACAGCTCAGAGCCTGGAGCCTGTTTCGGATTCTGTGTCTCCCTCTCTCTGACCCTCCCCCGTTCATGCTCTGTCTCTCTCTGTCTCAAAAATAAATAAACGTTAAAAAAAATTAAAAAAAAAATAAAGGCAAGGCTATATTATCTGGCTAGAGAGTGTTTGTGAATGTGCCTGCAAGAAATCATTGGAAGCACCAAATATATGACTTACTGCATAACAGGAAAACACTATTCAGTATTTTTTTCATACATCTACCTAATGCTTCCTTAAGGAGGCCTAAAGATCCTCCTGACATGAGACTTTAAACCATAGGCAACACACAAGTGTAGGCTGTGACTCTCACCAGAGTAGTAGAGCTGAAAGGAGAGAGGGCAGCCTAAAATCCAGTAAGCAATTACCCCAGGAAGAAACAGGCCCACTCATTACGGGGTGCAATCCATTGTTGTTGCCTAATTGACAAAGTGATTAGGTTTAATTTTAAAAGTAATAATGATCTGGATTTATTTGAATCTAACCCATCCAAAGTTTATACTTATTTATTATAGAGAAACATGCACAAAACTATTATCTTCATCCCAAAATGTATGTAAAGCTTTCATTATGTGCATGCCATAATTAAAAGCAACAACTGTCTATTTTAAGAGGTGAGGTGTCTCTTGTACTGTAAAGGTCAGATCTATAAATATTCTATTTGAGCTCCTAAGTCTCTGTCCTATATGAAGAACAGAACTTTTCCTTGGAAAGTCCAGCCTTCACACAATGCTTAGCACATAATAGGGCTCAGAAAATGAATTCATGAATGAGTTAGTGAATGGGATGTCTGTGGTTTCAGCAAACAGATGTCTAAACCCAGACACTCCACCCTTATTCAAGGAAAACAGAGGCTCAGACTCAGGCTGATAACCAAAAAGACATACATTCTAACAGTTGGGTTTCTACTCATTTCCCCCTTCCAGATCTAAATTTCTTATCGTTATTTATGTATTTATAGTTTATTTATTTATTTTGAGAGAGTGTGAGCAAGGTGGGGGGGGCAGAGAGAGAGGGAGAGAGAGAATCCCAAGCAGATTCTGTGCTGTCAGCACAGAGCCTGATGAGGGGCTTGAACCCACAAACCATTAGATCATGACCTGAGCTGAAACCAAGAGTTGGATGCTTAACCCACCGAGCCACCCAAGGGCCCCTCTTATAGTCTTTAAAAAAAATCTTTAGGGGGGCACCTGGGTAGCTCTGTCAGTTGAGCATCCGACTGGGGTCATGATCTCACGGTTCGTGAGTTCAAGCTCCATATTGGGCTCTGTGATGATAGCTTGGAGCCTGGAACCTGCTTCTGATTCTGTATCTCCCTCTCTCTACCCCTCCCCCACTTTCATTCTGTCTCTGTCTCTTTCAAAAATAAATAAACATTTAAAAAAATTTTTTTTAATCTTTAGGGGTGGAGCGCCTAGATACCTCGGTTGGTTGGGTACCCAACTTTGGCTTAGGTCATGATCTCACCAGTTCATGAGTTCAATCCCCACATCAGGCGTGCTACTGTTGGTGCAGAACCCACTTCTGGCCTTCTGGTCCTCTCTCCCTGCCCCTCCTCTGCTCACTGTCTCTCTTTCTCCCCAAAATAAACAAACATTAAAAAAAAAGTCTTTAGTGGTGCCTGGTTCAGTTGGTGGAGCATGTGATTTGATCTTGGGGTTGTGAGTTCAAGCCCCACTGTTGGGTATAGAGATTACTTAAAAATAAAATCTTGGCGGGGGGCACCTGGGTGACTCAGTCAGTTAAGCATCTGATTCTTGATTTCTGCTCAGGTCATGATCTCATGGTTCATGAGATCAAGCCCCACATTGGGCTCTGAGGCTCAGCATGGAGCCTGCTTGGGATTCTCTCTCTTCCTCTTTCTCTGTCCCTCCCCCTCCCCACCAGTCTCTCTTTTTCTCTCTCAAAATAAATAAATAAACTTAAAATAAAATGTTGGAGTGCCTGGGTGGCTCAGCCAGTTCAGTGTCTGACTTCGGGCTTGGGTCATGGTCTTGCAGTTGGTGAGTGTGAGCCCTGCATCGGGCTTGCTGCTGGCAGTACAGAGCCCACTTTGGATCCTCTGTCTCCCTCTCTCTCTGCCCCTCCTCCGCTGACATTCTCACTTACAAAAATAAAAATTAAACATTAAAAAAAATAAAATATTTAAATAAACAATTTTTAACATATGCTTATTTCTCTTGTATGAAAATATGACTATAATTAATATTAAAATGACACCATGGAATATTGAATTCACTGACTAAATTTATTTATTTATTTAGAAGAACGAGTGGGAGACAGGGAAAAGGGAGAGAGAGAGAATCTTAAGCAGGCAGCACGGAGCCCACTGCAGGGCTCAATCTCACAAACCGTGAGATCATGATCTGAGCCAAAATCAAGAGTCAGATGCTTAGCTGACTGAGCTACCCAGGAGCCCCCACTGACTTGTTTCAATAATAGGGATTTAGATGATTCAAAGGTTGTCATTTTAATCAGAAAACTTAACTGATGGTGACGTAATGGGTTTTCATAACATGGAAGATAGTTTTTATTGAAGTATAATTGACATGCAGTATCCTATTAGTTCGGGTGTCCATCCTAGGGTCTGATATTTGTACACACTATGAAATGCTCCCCACGATAAATCTAGTTACCTCGTGTCACCAAAGTTATTGAAATATTATTGATTATATTCCCTATGCTGGACTTTTCATCCCTGCAACTTCTTTCTTTTATAACTGCAAGTTTGTACCTCTTAATGCCCTTCACTTATTTTGCTCCACCCCCACCCCCCTCCCAGCTCTGGTAGTCAACAGCTTGTTTCCTGTATCTATGAGTCTGTTTCTGTTCTCTTTTTGTTCATTTGTTTTGTTTTTTATAGTCCACATGTACGTGAAATCGTACAGTATTTGTCTTTCTGTCTGACTTGCTTCAGTTAGCATAATACCCTCTAGGTGCATCTGCATTGTTGCAAATGACGAGATTTCGTTCTTTTTTATGGCTGAGTAATACTCCACTGTGTGTACATACCACCTCTTTGTCCATTCATCTATCGATAGACACTTGGGTTGCTCCCATATTTTTGCTGTTGTAAATAATTGTGTAAATAATTGTGAAAATAGGGGTACATATATCCTTCAGATGGGTGTTTTCTTTGGATAAATATCCAGAAGTGGATTGCTGGATTTTTTTGAGAAATCTCCATACTGTTTTCCATAGTGGCTACACCAATTTACATTCCGACTAACAGTGCGTGAGGGTTCCCTTTTCTCTGCATCCTTGCCAACACTTTTTCTTTTTTTGCCTTTTTTGATAATAACCTATCTGATAGTGAGGCACTATCTCATTGTGGTTTTGCTTTGCATTTCCCTGATGGTGAGTGATGTTGAGCATCTTTTCACTGCCTGTTTGTCACCTTCAAGTCTTCTACCCATTTTTAAAAACATAGGATTGTCTGGGTTTTTTGTTTTTATGTTGTATAAATTCTTTACATATTTTGGATACTAACTCCTTTTGGATGTATGATATGCAAACATCTTCTCACATTTAGTCAGTCACCTTTTTGTTTTGTTGGTTTCCCTTACTGTGCAGGAGCTTTTTAATTTGATGTAATTTCATTTGTTTACTTTAGTTCGAGTTGCCCTTGCCAAAGCAGATGTAGGGGCTGGTGCCTGGGTGGCTCAGTCAGTAAAGCGTCCCACTTCGGCTCAGGTCATGATCTCACAGTGCGTGGGTTCAAGCCTCACAGCAGGCTCTGTGCTGACAGTTAGGAGCCTAGAGCCTGCTTCTGATTCTGTGTCTCCCTCTCTTACTGCCCCTTCCCCGCTCATGCTCTGTCTCTGTCTCAAAAATAAATAAAACATTAAAAAAGAAAAGAAAAAAAAAAAAGAGCAGAAGTAGGGGGCGCCTGACTAGCTCAGATGGTGGAGCATGGGACTCTTGATCTCAGGGTTGTGGGTTCAAGTCCCACGTTGGGTGTAGAGATTACTTAAAAATAAATCTTTTTTTAATTATTTTTTAAAGTTTACTGGGGTGCCTGGGTGGCTCAGTTGGTTAAGCATCCGACTTCAGCTCAGGTCATGATCTCATGGTCTGTGAGTTCAAGCCCCACGTCGGGCTCTGTGCTGACAGCTCAGAGCCTCAAGCCTGCTTTGGATTCTGTGTCTCCCTCTCTCTCTGACCCTCCCCCATTCATGCTCTGTCTCTCTGTGTCTCAAAAATAAATAAACATTAAAAAAAATTTTTTTTTAAAATAAAGTTTACTTATTTATTTTGAGAGAGAGAGAGAAAGAGAGAGAAAGTGCACGGGAGGAGGGGCAGAGAGAGAGGAGAGAGAGAATTCCAAACAGGCTTTGAGTGCTGTCAGCGCAAAGCCTGATGTGGGGCTCGAACCCACGTACCAGGAGATCATGGCCTGAGCTGAAATCAAGAGTCAGATGCTTAACTGACTGAGCCACCCAGCTTCCCCCAAAATAAAATCTTTTTAGAAAAAGCAGAAGTAAAAAAAGGGATTCTCTGAGGTTGTGTGTGTCTATTGTGGATAAACAATAAAATCAATTCGAGGCAGTGTGTGCAGTGGTGATTCATTCTGGAGAGCAGGATTTGTTGAGGAAAGTTTGTATGCAAGGGAAGCACAGTGTAGAGAAGGCTGTCCACTGAGGACATAAAAAGAAAAAAGAGAATGGGGCACCTGGGTGGCTCAGTTGGTTGAGCGTCCGACTTCCGCTCAGGTCATGATCCAGCAGTTTGTGAGTTTGAGCCCCGCGTCGGGCTCTGTGCTGACAGCTCAGAGGCTGGAGTCTGCTTCAGATTCTGTGTCTCCCTCTCTGTCTGCCCCTTCCTGGTCATGCTCTGTCTCTCAAAAATGAATAAACGTTAAAAAAATTTAAAAAGGAAAAAAGAGAAGTTGGGGCAGGAAAAAAATAGGAAGGTGCATACACATGCACATCTGGCTTCCTCAGGGGCCAAATGATTAAACAAAAAAGGCTGATCCCATTTGTAGGAAAGACTTTTTAGCCTTTGAGTTTATGGCTTTATATCAAGCTGGTCCAACTTATAAGACACAAAGGAAAGGCGAAATAACAATCATTCTTTAGAATCGAGATTGCTGAGGTAAAAATATTATCAAGGAAGGTCTCTGTCCATTGCAGCAGATTTAAACAGGTTAACTGTCAAAATGGAAAAGTTCAAAGGTGGAAATATTAGTGTATGGTGTTAGAATTAGGGTAGTGGTTACCTTGGGAGTAACTGGGGGGAGGGGTACAAAAGAAGGGCTTTCTGGGGTGACGGCAGGGTTCTATTTCCCAACCTGGAGACTCCGTGTGTACGTAGGCGTGAAACTTCATCCAACTGTACTCCTATGATTTGTATATATTTATGTATGTATGTTATACTTCAACAAAAAATTTACTCAAAATGCCTACTTCAAGGTGTTTCATTGCCTTGGTAATTCATTGGTAATTGAATCTATATAAAAGAAGAAGCAATTTCAAAGCTATCCCTATTTTTCTTTAAAGAAGGTGCCTTTAGCTCCTTCTATTAGCATCTATTAGTATAGATACTAATAATTAAGAGAAAGAGTGCCTATTCATGAATCAAGTGTTTTGAGCTTCCCAAGAGATGAGAAACTAGCCTCACATAATTAAAGGAAGTATGGGGTTACCCTTACTCTAGTTGGCCAAAGCCAACTGGGTAGAGAAAAGTCTAGTCCTCTGCAGGTCAAGGGGTCAGCTAGCCTGTACTTTCCTAATTGTTTTCTTCTCTGGTATTATTAAAGGCTAATTGGGCTGCTGGTAAACAATGAATACAGATTAGTGGTCATTAACCAGGGAGGTGGATCGCCTCAGCAGGTAGTTTCTGCTGGTTTTACTTGCCGTTGATTGATCATCAGGGATGACCAGGGTATGGCTGTAGCTGCCCTGCAGCCATGTTCTCACTCTAAGGGAAATACTCTTCCCTCTACCCCCACCCCCACCTCCACCCCCACCTCCATCCCCACCCCCACCCCCACTTGCGGGATGAAGATGGCAAACACAACACAGGGACACAGAGGCCCCACAGTACTGAACAGGCCTTCAGATGTGACTGCAGCCCTCTTCCCTTAGCTCTTCCATCCAGGGCCCTCCTCCACTGACCTAAGTGGCAGTGCTAGGGCAGCTATTAGCTCCTAAAGCCTTCCCTGTCAGGCGTACCCCTTTACCTTGTTTTCTCCAATCTTTTTTTTTTTTTTTTATGTTTGTTTAGTTTTGAGACAGAGACAGAGTGCGGGCAGGGGAAGGGCAGAGAGAAAGGGAGACACAGAATCCAAAGCAAGCTCCAGGCTCTGAGCTGTCAGCGCAGAGGCTGATGATGCAGGGCTCGAACTCACAAACCATGAGATCATGACCTGAGCCAAAGTTGGATGCCTAACCAACTGAGCCATCCAGGCGCCCCACTCCAGTCTTAAAAGTTGGCAGAAGTGACAAGTAACTCCTCTTTATGGAAAAAAAAAAAAAAAGAATCTAAATCTAAAAGGATTTTTATTATTTTCATACTGAAAATATGTTGCAGCATTACATGGGGTGGGACTTTCCAGGGAAGTTTATCAGCATTCCGTAAAAACACACACCCACTTTGACACGGCAGATGCCCCTCTGTCCCCATGAAACAGCGATTCTGTGCAAGATTCCATGAGTAAGAAGGAGCTCTGGTGGTCTTACAAAGTTTGAAAACAGAGGCTCCAGCAGCTCAGGGGTGGTGAGAGTGGCAATGTCCAGCTGGCCCCACTCGGCGAAGGCTGCGCTGTCCCCACAAACGCCCAGGTGCTCCCCAGCACAGCCTCTGCTGAGATGCCCAGAGGAAAAGGCTGTGCAGCTCTAGAAGCAGTAAAGGGAGAGTTCGAGGCCAGATAGGCCAGACGTCGTCCAAACGTTCTCATGTACAGACTAAAGGGACTAAGTACGGACTAAAAGGGAAAAGGGGAGCAAAAGGGAAATAAGTCAAAGTAACCAACCAAGAAATTAAAGACCCCCAGGCAGTAAACAGAGAAGCTAAAGTCGGGACAGGTCAGCCTCTGATGAAGCAGGAGAGAAAGCCGCCAAATCTGGTTGACACGATTGGAGTCTCATCAATTGCCCTTTTTGCACAATCCAGAGGAATTGTATTTTATAAATGAAACTACTTTATAAAAAAATTTTTGTTAATGTTTATTTATTTTTGAGGGAGACAGAGACAGAGTGTGAGCAGGGTAGGGGTAGAGAGAGAGAGGGAGACACGAATCCGAAGCAGGCTCCATGCTCTGAGCTGTCAGCACAGAGCCTGACGCCAGGTTCGAGCTCATGAACTGCGAGATCATGACCTGAGCTGAAGTGCAACACTCAACCGACTGAGCCACCCAGGCACTCCTAAATGAAGCTACTTTATAAATGAAAGATGTTAATAGTACTACAAATACACTTTGAAGAAGTAGAAAACACGGGGCGCCTGGGTGGCTCAGTTGGTTAAGTGTCCCACCTCTTGATTTGGGCTCAGGTCATGATCTCATAGTTCATGAGTTCGAGCCCCATATTGGGCTCTGTGCTGAGCATGCAGCCTGCTTCAGATTGAGATTCTCTCTCTCTCTTTCTCTACCTATTTCTCTCTCTGCTCCACCCCTGCTCTCTCTCTCTCTCTCTCTCTCAAAAGAAATAAACTTAAAAAAGAAAAAGAAGTAGGGGGCACCTGGGTGGCTCAGTAGGTTGAGCGACTGACTTCTGCTCAGGTCATGATCTCACAGTTCGTGGGTTCGAGCCCCACATCGGGCTCTGTGCTGACAGCTCAGAGCCTGGAGCCTGCTTCAGATTCTGTGTCTCCCTCTCTCTCTGCCCCTAACCCACTCGCATTCTGTTTCTGTCTCTCTCAAAAATAAATAAACATTAAAAAAAAAAAGAAGTAGAAAACTCATTCTATGCCTTAAAAAACATTTTTTTGATAAATATAAATACTTTTTTTAAGAAGTGAGTTCATGGGCTCATTGTTTCTTTTTCAGTACAACTAGAAATCAATAAAATATCAAATTCAGGGAGGCTTTGACCATAGGCTGGGAGGGAGAGGAGTGTGTTACCAGTTTTTAATCCTGTAACAAGAAACATAACCAAATGACAATTTGAAGTCATAATCATGCATTTAACTTGTTATAAACACCTGATACTACCTAACTTTTTATCTTTTAGTGGAATTATGTATAAAAATGCTTCCTGATCTGGGCTTCTCTTGACAGACTTGGGTGTTCTCGGTGACATCTTTGTTCTCAGGTAGCTCGGCTTTTCCTAATAACTTTGTTAATGTGTTGGGAAAGATTGGAAATTTTGGAAAATGTAATGTAAATGATATGAAGTCATGAATTCGTAGGATTTTAGACCTAACAGATTATCAATGCTTTTTTTTTTTTTTACGTTTATGTATTTACTTTGAAAGAGACAGAGAACACTTGAGTGGGAGAGGGACAGAGGGAGAGGGAAAGAGGGAGAATCCCAAGCAGACTCTGCACTCGGTCAATGTACAGAGCCTGATGCCTGTCTCAAATTCACAAAACCGTGAAATCATGACCTGAACCGAAATCAAGAGTCGGACGCTCAACAAACTGAGCCACCAAGTGGCCCCAATCCTTTTTTTTTTTTTTTAAGTTTATTTATTTTGAGAGAGAGAGAGAGAGAGAGCAGGGGAGGGGCAGAGAGAGAGAGGGAGAGAGAATCCCAAGCAGGCTCTACGCTATGAGTGGGTCATGATCCCACAAATGGTGAAATCATGACCTAAGCCAAAATCAAGAGTCAGATGGTTAAACAGCTGAGCAACCCAGGTGCCTCGAGATTATCAACGCTTTAAGATAATGATATTTGAGAGCCTCTATTTTTTTCCAAATTTACTGAAATATAACCAACGTACAACATTGTCAGTTTAAGGTATACAGTGCAGTGATTTGATACACATATATATTGTGAAATGCTTACCATGATAGGGTTAACTAACACCTCCATCACCTCCCATAATTACCTTTGTGTGTGTGTGTGTGTGTGTGTGGTGAGAATATTTAATATCTGCTCTTGGTAGATTTAAAGTATATAACATAGTATCTTAGTAACTTTAGTAACTTAGTAACTTTAGTATTTTTTTAGTAACTTTTAGTAAC